>NW_003546287.1:180499-182036 GCF_000090795.2 Amphimedon queenslandica | reverse complement strand
ACATATGCTTCTTTGCAGATAAGTAGCAATAGTTACAGAAATACTGTTGATCAATTTCAGGACTTATTGCAAGACAAATCAACTCCTAAACTCTTCAATAGGGATTCATGGTGAGAACATTGATACTTCTGCTTTCCTAGAACCATACAACACACCCTGCAATATCTCTACAAAAAGGAAATATGAGTACTCATTGACATAGTCACACTAAACAGTAAAATTTTGTAATTTTTTTTTTGGGAATATCTTTCTTGAAAAAAATAAAATATCTTACAATTTAATGTATAATGTAGAGCAAGATGTAATCTATGTTTACATACCTTAATTGTAGTGAAGAAAACTTAAGAAGGGAGATTAAGAGACCACAGAACTACCCTACTACAACTTCGTTTGAATAAGACCAGCTGTACAGGTGCTGCACAGTACTAGTGGTAGTGTCTCAGAGATGCGCAGTAGAGTTATATAGCTTTATAAGGTGTTGTACTAAAATACAAATACATATACGAATAAAGAGCAACAAATACAAATACAAATACTCTTTGCAGCTTTGTATTTCAATACAGTTACAAATACTGCATACATGTGTATCAATTACACTTACAAATACGTCCTTCTCAAGTATAACAGTTATGAACTCAGTAGTTTTATTAATTAATTGATCTAGTTAATCAAAGTCTCTATTCATTATGGATTCGTGTATCATCAAAAATCTTTAGTTACCATGCATTATAATGAACATTAGTGTTTCAAAAGTTTTGTAACTGAAACAGCATCTTTCGTTTACATCAAAGCATTATATATAAGCTTATATCTTGAAATGCTTTCATGCTATATTTCAATTCCAAATACAAATACATCCTGTTTGAAAAACTCAAATTAAGAATTGAAATACAAATGCTTTTAAAAGTATTTAAATGTGACTCATTACAAATACTATTTTTGACCATAATGGACAAAAGGTACCTTCTAGCAGATTTTAAAATTCATCATTAAATGAAAACTATCATCCTGTGACTGCTCCGTTGGACAAGCATTGTTCCTAAAAGTTAAATAGGAACTTTTTTGCATCCTGTGAAGTTATTTTATGATATATGAAGCTCAGGAAGTTGGATTTTCTTCACATGACATAATGTACCTTTTGTCCATTATGGTCATATTTGTATATTGTGATACAAAGACTGGTGTACCGACTTGTTAGCAAAAGTTTTTTATGGCGGTTTTGTGATGGCTAGCTAATGGGCGGATTTAAGGTACTTTTGGATGAAATTTTAATATTTTTTTAATTGCTGCTATTTTATAGCAAAGAAAAAGTTGTACAACCTGTGCTATTTTTAAATTTTTACCATGCACTGTTTAGAAGTTATAGATCATTGAACTTTAAATATTTAAGAACATTCCTGCATAACTTTTCATACTTTATATGCCATCTTTGATCTTGTGTCATTTCTGGATACCTCCGTATATTATAAAACTGGCGGGAAAAATTAATTGCCATGTGGGGTTAAGTTATGATGTCATATTAGTCAAACCATTAATA
>NW_003546287.1:176106-180489 GCF_000090795.2 Amphimedon queenslandica | reverse complement strand
GTTTGAAAGTGAACAAAACTCTATGAGAGATTGCAGCCCATTCTGCAAAACTTAAAGAACTTTTGCCAAGTGATGGAACATAAGTCAATAGAAAATAATATTATAAAAACAATCATATTACTAAAAATTAAAGTACTCTTATTATATTCAAGAATTCTTTACTCAGTTTTCAACCATTTTAAAAAGTTTAGTAAAGTTTATTGCATCTCACTATTGAGAAAAAAATTGAAAAAATTATATGTTGTAGAAAAAGTATAAAGGAAACAATTTGTGTTCCGAAAACTAAATTGTGCGTTCAGCCCGTTGTACCTTAATATTGGCAGTTTCTAACAATTTAATTATATCCCCATCCTTAGGTGGGGTTTTACTTTAGCAGTTGTGGTTCGTGGAGAACATTATTATCAGAGAAAGACTGTACCTTTTCTGGAAGGTTTTATTCTTTATCACCTGGTTTAGAGACTGGCTTAAAGCAACATAGTAAAGCCATGTTAGCTAGCTACTTTTTCATGCTTTAACTAAAATTGATGTGGGTGTGGTCACACGCATGAATGGAATTATTGCTTGTGGATTTTATTTTGGCGTTTTTATATAAATCCGTCAATCCGCCAATACAAAATCTCCGTCAACATTTCATCTTATACGGTATGTATGCTACATACGTTAATGTCTCAAAGTAATAACAATACGGACTACAAAAGTAAAATATGAACATTTTAATGACACACACATGTAAAAAATTAAATTAAAATAAATCTAATTATTACTAGTGGCTTATCTAGGCAATTTAAGTAGTTATCATATAATACTACAGCTTCATGGGATGCATTTTCTCACTTTGCTTAGGTTTTTACTCTACCTAACATAAAAAACACTGAGAAGCCTTTGGTTTGTGTGGTACTTTAGATATGAATTTAATTTTCCTTTTATTCAGAATAGAAACTGCCTCTTCTACAGACACAGAACCCATAGTCTTCATTGCTGAGGCGTAGTAGTTCACTTCTGATATAATGTGTCAAAGCGTGTAAAATTATGTGTGTAGGCGGGGTTCAGGTTCTGCATTCTAGACAAATTCTGCTTCGTGAACTGTCATGTACGAGCATGGAACCTTATGAATGTTCCGCGAATATTCCGCAGAATTCCATATTTTAGTAACACCCGGATGGAATATCTCTGGGATGGAATAGCCCCAACTTACTTCAACTGTCCACAAAAAATAATCACAATTTTTATAATGTATAATAACACTATATAAGTCATTACCTTTTCAATGACACCCTAAGCACTGTGGAACTGCCGCTACTTAGCATGATATGGACTCCTCCTATAAGAGGCTTTTCCATTTATGGGACATAAATCATGCACGGATATTAAAAATGGGATATGCAGAGTTGCTGTTGCTTTGCATCAAGGAACAACCATGGCAACTTGAAAAGAACTAACAATGGCTAGCGATATTAACTACAGCCGCAGTCACTACTATCTCCTGCTGCTAAATGTTGGCAGAGGAAATATCTCGCCGTCTAAATGATGGTAAAGGCTTCTTTGACGATCCACAAGTCTGCAAGCTTGTGGAAACCTACTGTTAAGATGTACCAGAAGGTAAGTTTGCATAACATTGAATGGTATTCATAGCTACAACAAGGGAATGTTTTTATTACTATTATCATTAAAATATTAGACACTATAAGCAGTGATGATTATGATTAATACAATGAGCTTGACAGTGATGACATCTTTAAAAATGAAATGATGCAGGAGCAGGCAATGTTTGAAATTGAGCAGCTGCTGAAGGAGCTGCAGCACGACTTTGTACAGCAACAGCAGACAGAGCAGGAGCTGCAAATAGAGAAAAGGGAAGTTAATGTAAGAGAGAGAGACAGTGGGATTTGATAAATTTTACAGGGAAGGTTGCTGCAGCAATTAATTAAGCAAAACCTGGCATGTATTAGTTAATGGTAATAAGTGTTCGTTTCTTTCAAGCAGCCATTTACATAGGAAAATGCCTCTTGAAAAGGATTTAAATTGGGACTGTATTTTGGTGGTATATTAGCACTATACCAGCATCTTAAAGAAGTTGGCTGGCTTTATCTATACCATGGATAGAACAGTTGTCCATAATTACAACTGATGTTGGATTGATGCCATCATAACAAAGCACATTTGGGATTCAATTTGCACATACAAAGTTGCAAAAAATGAGTCAATCTATTGTTACAACCACATCCAAAATTTCTTTAATTGACATGGCAGCTAAGGCAAATATTCTTGTACTATCACACTATGACACACAGTCCTCTCCCTACAAAGTGAATGACCATACTTTTAAGCATATCTCGTTTATCACAACCAGTTTCATCAACCTGTACTAGCATTTCTCTTTAATAAAATAATATCCAACGTCACATAAAAAAGCAGCTCTGAAACTCATCCTTCTCTGCAAGGCAACATGATGAATTTTTTTTCTTATTAAGCTGCACTTATCCAACAATCTGCAAACAGAAACAAGTGTGTTTGTTGTTTCACTTATTGCAAAGCATGTTTCTCTGAGATACAGTGGTGGATTATCTACAACTGAACAAATTATATAGTTGTTGGAGGTTATTTAGTATGCACAGTTTGTCTTCAGTCTTATGCATGTTCATAGAAATAAGTGATAGATTTTACAAGCAGTTACAAGAGATGTATTTAAATATTGTGAGATGTTCTTAAGCTTTAACCTAAGCCTATTCATTGCCAAATTACTTTACACCTTATAACTGCATTGTAGGCTCTCCTTGGATCCATGGACGATGATATGGCATTAGTAGGTATTGTTAAAGCATATGCAATGTGCAATACAAATCTCATTTTTCAGATAAAGTGAAATTGACAGTAGGCTGCCTGTAGGTTTGTGGTAGATTTTTCAAGATGGCAGTCAACTTTACAATTTTGAATTGTTTCTAACTCTTTTATGTAGTATAGCCATGCCCCTCACTACCTGCGGAGGAAGGATCTGGAGACACTTAATGTAAAAATGTGTGCTCATGCGAAGAAATTCACGTCCCAATGAGATTGCTCGAACCATGTCAAGGACAGTAAGTCAAGTGACCAAAGAGCTCTGTTTAAGACAAAAGAGGAAGAATGAGGACCAAATAAAGGAAGGAACCTGTAACACTCCCTGGACTTCTTTCTCAAAGTTTAATAGCAGCATTATTGTGCTACTTACTACAATGACACCATCGCATTTATGACGTAATAATAAAGACACGTATTTGCAATAAAACGTCATCCATAAAAAGGAAATACTATGGCGCTCTGTGAAGAGTTGCTGCTTTCAAATCTGCAAGAGATGTCAAAGACACAGTATCCTCATCTTTTCTTAGCTGCAAAGCATCTGATTAAACTGTCTTGACGGATCTGGTCTCCTCTGTCACATGACGTAGAGCCAACCATGTGTTCTTTTTTCCACATGCTTTCTGCGTGAGTGTCTCCAGACCCTTCCTCCGCAGGTAGCGAAGGAGCAGGGCATGACTATCTTTCATATAAATGGCTTACATGAGATCTTCTTCACTAAGAAATTGTCCTTGTACCTTTAAAGTGGACTGTAATATAGCAGGAGGAATTCCCGAGAACAAGTCTAAAGTCAAATTTTTGCAAAATATTTGTGACATTTTCTTCTTTCATCTAGTTCCATACACTGGAATTGCTCAAGGTGACATTGACCACTCCCTGGAGCATCAGTCAAGAGCAACAAAGGTATATCTTGTACCTTAATTTATCTTGTATTAATATAAACTAGTCATTTGCGAATAATATCACCGTGTCTTAAGGTTAGTCATCATTTTAAAACTTATTCTCATTCTCAGAGTTACCATAGTGACAGCACTAAGTGAATATTCCCGCTGTTTTCTTCTCCTTTCCTAAATACTTATTAAGCAGTGTGCAGACTAAGGAAATACCAGTTCTTTTAAGAGCTAATAGGTAAAATATTATGAAATAACTGTATTATATTAGGTTGCTTTTATCACAGTGAAATAAATCTTACAAATCGTCAGAGCAGAACATAGTGTCACAGCTGCTCAGTTAAGACATTTTCAATACCTGTACATAAGCCAGACAACTACAGCTCAGGGATATTTCTGACATAGGTTGATATTGAAATAAATCTTTACAATTTCGTTGACTATGATTGTTAGTAGCTTACTTGGACCTCCTGCAGACATGTATTTGGCATTATGGTATTTTGTTGTTTTAATGTTAAGTGAAAATGTTGTGCAATCAGTTGTAAAAAAGGGAAGTAGAAACAGGTGTAGTGATATCACTGGGGCTAAGTCCAATAAGCATAACAGTGTAAAAAGTACTTCTATAATTTATTTGACCACCTTGCATCTACAAATGTGTTAT
>NW_003546287.1:134397-155536 GCF_000090795.2 Amphimedon queenslandica | reverse complement strand
TGTTCAGATATGTATGTTTTTTTAATGTTCTGCATGCTCTCCAACATGTATACTGACTGTAATGCAGCTGTCCTTCTTGTCTATCCTATAATCCTACTGCTGTGACTGTCCTATTGTCCCATTGTCCTACTGTACTGTTCACCTGCTGTCCTATAGTTCTACTGTCCTGCTGTCCCACTGTCCTGCTGTCCTATACTGTATTGTTCTCCTACTGTCCTGCTGTCCAATACTGTCTGGCTGTCCCACTGTCTTACTGTCCTGCTGTCCTATACTGTCTGGCTGTCCTGCTGTCATAGCTACTGTGCTGCTGTCCCACTGTCTTACTGTCCTGCTATCCTATACTGTCTCAGTGGCTGTCCTGCTGTCATAGCCACTGTGCTGCTGTCCCACTGTCTTACTGTCCTGATGTACTGCTGTCCTATACTGTCTGGCTGTCCTGCTGTCATAGCTACTGTGCTGCTGTCTCACTGTCCTGCTGTCCCACGCCACTATATTATTGCTGTCCTATTGTCCTGCTCTCTCATAATGATAATTGTCCTACTGGCTAGACCTGTAGACCCACCCATTATGATGATGGTTAGCATTACGTCATTTGGATACCTGGTACATGAGCAATGACCCCTTTTTTCTTTTAATTTTTGACAACTCTACTTTTTCTTATTTAATAGAATTTTTTTATCCAATTGTATATACATACATCACATGTGGGTGAAATCAATTTTAGGAATGACCAGGGGGCTACACCCCCAGGTCACTGAAACAATTGTTTAACATTTATGATAATAGAAAAGAAATGCAAGTTTCTATGTCAAAAACAGGTCCTATGCCAGAGCTTACTACACAAAGCACCGTAACAGGTCAGAAACAAAGCAAGAATTGCATGTACGGTACTGTAGGGTGTTTTTTTTGAGGGCTGTAAATTTTTGCAATTTTCTTTAAAATTCACGAATTTATTATTGTTTTGAAACAGTACAAGATGGCAGACAGTGTATTTTTGCAAAAATTATCCAGAAAATGATAATCCATTAAAACCATAGCCCTCAAAAGAATGGCACCCTAAAGTAAGTAAGCATATAACTTGGGTATTTAAAACAATTCAATGCATTGCTTATGCAAAAATGTAAAAATTGGTATAGCAAAAAAGGGGATCGCAAAATTTACAAATCAACTTGCAACCATTTAGCGGAAAATGTTCACAGAGTTTGTTTTTTCTAAATGCTCGAAAATAAAATCGGCAAAAATTGATTTTATACCATAGGCCGGGTTTCAATTGCGAGGTTTTTTTGATTGCAAATTGTGACACTGGAATACATCTCGCAATAAAAAGAATTGTAATTAATAATATTTGATAAACGACACCTATAATATTTAATAAGCACCATGCCTATCAATCATTTCTCTAAACATGTTTCATTTTACAGCATCATGAGTTGTATCCTGTGCTATTTTCAGCACAAATTACCTCGTCTAGTCAAGTCCAATGCCACCTAATGTCTTGAAGGAAGTTAATCAAGCTGTGGCAATAGCTTTAGATGGCAAAGTAGAGAAACGAGACTATCATTTAATTTATGAGTGTGGCTAGCTAGGCTAGCATCTCGCAATTGTTTGAAACACAAACTAGTTATTTTTTCAAATTTGCAATCTATTAGATACCCAATCAAAACCCAGCCTAAAGTATGGTTCAAGATTGCCAAAAGTAAGGAACCACAAAATTAAAGCCACAAAATTGATTATGGAATGGACCCGCAAAATTCTTGAGCCACTAAAATTTTCAGATGTACAATGTTCTGAAAACATTACAGTCTAAATCTGAACTTTAAAAAGCAAGCCTCTAGAGTTTTATTAAAGAAGTACATTATGATGAAACGAGACATGCAGTATTTAGTGCGAGGATGAATAATTTTTTTGTTGTGTAAAGTACAAATGGCTGAAACTCAATAAAATTTTGTTCTTAATACCGTGTTATAGGAAATAAAAAGTTGTATGCCTTGTGCTTTTTTTAAATTTCTACCACTCACTGTTTAGATGATATAGATCAATGAACTTCAAAAATTTAAAGAAATTCCTGCATTACTTTTCATAGCATATAAACTTTTCGTAATCACTAAGCAAATACTTATGCCATTCTTCATTGTGGATTTTGTTGCAATTGAAGCTAATATTCTCATTTGCCTTGTATACAGTGGCATTTTTAGGACATGGATTTTAACATATAAACAACGAACAAATTTACCATTTTATGGGTCACATGGCATAACACTACTTTTTCCATTACCAGATGGGGTTCCGTTATTTTTAATGATTCTGTTCATTTTGTACTGATTTTTAAAATACCACTTCAGCAATGTCAAAGCATTAAAGTTCAGCAATGAATATAGTTATTGCATTATTGAATATACTTACAATATCTATGAATATCATTAATTTTCTGACGAATTACGTGCAGTCTCACGTCATTTGAAATGAGAAAGAAAGTCACATGACTTCTGTAAGCACATTCATGCCTTTGGTGGCAAGAAGTATAGGAGTGGCATGTGATTGAAATAATAATGACCGTCAAATCCATTTAGTTCTTTGTAAGGTCCTCCTACTTTAGTTGTATGCGCTATGTCCACCATCTTGGCTTCTTGTCCTTCATCTGAAGTCAGAGCTAAAGCAACATTTGACTTGAGCAGCCATAGTTATTACACTGACATGGTAGCATCTATTATATTGACTTTGACCTTATATGGAATTGCAACAAGAGATGTGTTTCTTCAAGATGGATGGAGATCACTTCATTCTTCAGCAAAAGGTATTTCCAAAAGCATTAGTTTTGTAATTAAATGTACATTTGATTACTTCAAAACAAAGGAAATGATCTGTGAGTTAAATTCTGTGCAAGGTATAACAACCTTTGCATAGGGGACAAGGTCATTGGGGAGATGTCTGAGTTTTAAAAAATGTGATTCAGTATTTTGTAACAACTCTATTTTATTTTACTTTTCATTTTGCAGCAATATCTTCTATATTTAACTTATTCCTTTTGCTAGATGAATCATTAAATTTATAAAACTATTATTGTGTTTTATATAAGTGTTATTAAAAATTAGAAGTATAACAAATTTATTATGAAATAATACAGTAAAGAAGATTTAGTCGACTTTGTTGAGCTAGTCAACTTTGTAGATGTAGTACTCTCAACCAAGTTCTTACAAACCTATTAAAGTACAAACGTAATAACATTAAATGTAAAAAATGTAAATCTACATGTAGCTAGACACACTGAAAAAGGTAACGTGATGCTTGTAAAAATGCTCGCAAAGCACAAATTAAATTTTACAATGATGCATGTGACATTTTATCAATAAATAATCATAAATAGGCAAGTACAATATTGACTGTGTGATACTGCAGAATTGTCACTACTGTACCTGTCATGAACTTACTACAAATTGAGTAAAAATCATGACTTGCATAAAGTGTAAACTAAAATCTCAAACTCGGCAAATACTATATGCATTAATTAAAGCACCATTGAGACTAGGTTATGGAAGTTATTGCAAGAGGGGCAATTGAGAGCAAAATGTAGCATGAGGCGAAGCTAAGTGCTACATTTACGTCAAGACTCCTCCAAGTACAATAACTTCCGTCACCTACAAATCAAAAGTGCTTTGATTGGTTTGTAGTGGCGTGTGGGCCGATAAAATTTCATTTCAAAAGTCGCATAAGTGGCCAGGTGAAAGGTGATAATTGCAGAAGGATTTATCGATCCTCCACAGAAAAAGGCCAAACTTTCATTGAAATTTAAGAAACCACACTGTAAAGTGCAGAACACAAGGTTGTTGTCTCCACTAAGCCAAGAGGTCCTAGCAGAAGCTGCCAAAGGAGCTGTTCCCACGAACACAAAGAAGTGCACTTCCTGGGCCGTTAAGGTTACGGGATACAGTTTATGAATAATTAATTAGCTGTAGTCAATTGTTTTTTCATTTGTTATCTTTTTCAAAATGACACTTCTTTCATTACTACTATCATTTTTAATGATTTATTTCTTATATAAGGTAATCTGTTCATCTTGTACAGAATGACTGTACTTGATATAGGCTGGGTTAATTATAAACAATTATATGTGACCATAATTGACAAAAGGGCCCTTATGGCGGATTTTAAAATTGATTGTTATAATGGAAAATATCAACCTGTGAGTGCTTTGTTAGACAATCATTGTTTCTAGAAGTTTCATGGTAACTTTTTGCATCCTGTGGAGTAATTTTATGATAAATGGGGCTCAGGAACTTGGATTTCTTAGGCTAGAAAGACAAATTTCACTACCCGCCATAAGGTACCTTTTGTCAATTATGGTCACATATATCAAAAATCTCCAGTCCTGAACAACAAAAGTCTCTAAAACAAATGGTAGCTCTTCTTGAGGCAAAAATGAAGGTCGTCACGATGAGATTTTTTTTTCTTTCTTCGTAACCTCAGAAAATCAGTCAAGAATACTGAAAAACGCACTAAAATGGCCGCCAAATAGATCTATGTTGTGACTATCTCCGTTTCTACTAAGTCCAGCCAAAAGAATGCAACGACACGACCTAGATATCAAAGTTTGCAAAATATTTACTAGGAGAACCATGTGAAATATGGCCCAGTTGAGCTTATTTTTGATTTATAAAAGTCCATTCCTTTAGACGCAGGGCAGTGCATAGCCATAAATAGATAAGCCAATGATAACGCGTGAGTCCCCACCCACTTTTTAAAATTACATTTTTAATTTTAAGGATTGAAAATTTTACGGTTAGAAAGGTATCCCGTAACCATAAGGTCTTTTACTCATGGATGAAATGTCGAAATGTTTGAGTGCCACAGGATTTAATCCCTGCTGATACTAAAGTCGCCTGCTCCACACTACCTTGACAGTTTTTATAATGTTTTGTGTTGCAGGTCAGGAAAGAAGATGAAACCATGTATCGTCCTTCAAGTATAAGGAGTAGTTTGGGTCGTTTACATCGAATCTTATGAGAAAATATGGCTATATTTTCTATTTTGGATAAAGATGTCTCTATATTTCGTGAGTTTGCTCTGAAACTTGACACAGTTACCAGCCAGCTACACAGTGAGCGAATTGGTGCTAAGCATAATAAGGCCGTCGTGATTCCATTTGAGCACGAGGTCATATTTTGGGACAAAGGTATCATCGGTTACGGATCATCCAAGAGTCTTATGCGAGCTGTCTGATGGTACAGGCATGCATTTCATGTTGAGAGGGGTTGAACAGCACCATAACCTTAAGATTAGACAAATACAGCATTTTTCATCTAATCAATTTCTGTATTCAAGTGATACCTACAAAAAATACATGGAATATATTTCAAAGAATAACATACACAGTTTTAAGGATATTAACGCCTTTAACTTCTACAATAACTCCTAATTTATTAAATGACTGTTAATGCAGAGTTCTATAAATCGGTATCAACCATCAACATCACAGATCTCATTATTGTTATTATTATTATTATTATTATTATTACATGTATAATGAATGTAGCTGTGGCTGTGGTTTGTCTCTATCAAAAGTTGTGGCTAACAGGACAGCACATACATATTACACAGTGCAGTACTATATATTCCACACAATGCTACATTTTCCTACCATACTCGTTATTAAAAGTTACACTGGCGGCAGCTTTGATTCGCCCAGGCACGATACTACATAGAATTAGAACTCGTGACTAATGCAACTGATTTTACAATCATCACTGGTATGACAAAATCACCTTGAAGTTACTGTAGGTCTATTGAAAAAAACATTGTTGTATAGTTCCAATTTTTGCAATGCTTTAAGCTATAGCCATTAATGGATACATGTATGTTTCCTATGATGCTATCTTGTTAAGTACTCCTCCCATAAAAATGTTCTGCACATGCACACTTATCAACCATAATAAATTGTCGTTCATTCTAGGATAATTGATAGTGAAGAAATAATGAACAACTACTTCTGGTTTTTTGTAGTTCTGTTATTTCCATAATATCTAGAATTTAGTACACTAAAATATAAATTTGTATTGGCTACAATAACAATAGTAATACACAATACTTGTACATTATATGTCCATATTGTCTATTTTGTGTAAGTGCCCTACTCTTTTTTATATCTGTTTACTCCTTTATTTTATGTGTGATGTTGGTGCTTGAGTTGATTTAGTTGAAAAAAAATTTCAGTTTCAAACTAATGTGGTTACATTTAGTTGCATATATATGGAAGTTTAAATGTTAAAGATTGACGATGGCCATTATATGTCAATTAGTACATGCATGTTGACATAATGTCACTCATAAAAATGTAGATACATTTGTATTGGCCACTTTTATCATCTTCTGGTTCTTTTAGGTACTTCTATGAATGATGGAGCAAGTGAATATTGTAGAATAACTTTATGGAAAAGCATAATTGTAATAATGAAATCAATTTTTGAATTATTCAAGGTTAAAGTAACCATTGTACATGACTCTCTCTGTATGTTAGACTGGATCACAGTTATTTAAAAGTAATTCACGCAGCTGATTATCATTCTGAAGTTATAATGGGATCATTTGCAGTGGAACAGAACAATGCTCTTTATTTCTTTATAGTGTTATTATTTTTGACAAATTTGGCAATTAAACAATCTACGAAACACGCTATGCAAGCAAAAAAAAAATTACAAGACTGGCATGCAAAATGAGACTAGCACATTAAAGTGTGATGCTAATTGCAAACACTTTTGAATTACTAACGTTAAAATTGTCTGTTTAAAAAATTTTTTCATAGGTTATTGATAATGATAGCAACAGCAGAAAAATTTCGAGAAACAAGATTCACTTGGCTTTCCTTAGAACATATGCCATTATTATGTTTTGTCATTGCTAGATACTTTTGTATCATAAAACAGGCCGGAAAAATTATTGCGAGCTGGGGTTAAGTTATGACGCCATATCAGTCAAACGATTAATAAAATGGCAACCAGTATGCATATTTAGACTATAATTTATTTAGCAGCTTCATCCAGCGAATGTAGGTTGTAATTGACTCTAAAGCCTGCATTTGTGGCATAATGAAGGCAAGCCATGTCCAGAAATTATCATTGCACGGGTGGACATTTAGAAATATTGACATTCATTGTGTTTATATTAACAGTCACCTTGGTAACAAAATAGTGGTTAGGTGCAAGGAGAAATATTACTGACAGCAGATTGCTTTTGTGAAGGATTACTGACAGTAAGGAAAATGAAATCAGTACTATTATAATAATTATTAGTACAAAAATTTATGAGCTACTTATTTGCTAGAAAATGGCAGAAAGGGCATTTGATGGGAGGAACCATTGATAATAAGCTCAGAACAGCCAGCAAAAACTTCATGACACAAAAAAATTATCTTCAAAATACTTGTTTGCTAGGGTTTCACATCACTTTGGTACTTCATTATGTTACAAGACGCAACTGCCATCAATCCAATGGCAAAGGCTTCTAATATTCAGCTATAAAAGGTCACTCCTTATAATCATAGTCTATTTACTTTTAATACTAAAACATAGCTCAAAACTTCTCTTTGTTAGTGCAAAGTGAAGCTAAGGCCAGTTATAAAAGAAATAAAATTATGCTGCGTTAAAATTGGAATAAAAGAATGCGGTACATAAGTGAATGTAAAATGGTGGCTCTAATAGTCCTTGTCTTTGAGCTAGAAATGTTCCAGTGGAACATGGTATTTGCCACAAATATTTTATACTAAAGCAATGATAATATGTTGTAGCCTAGCATGCTAACTGAAGTAAATTTGGCTGTTGCTTCAGGCATTCCGTAGAAGAGGGAAAACCTATTCATCCATTCATAATGCATAGATTTAGCTTCTGAAAAATTACTGAGTTTTGCAGAAAAGTTCAACATCGTGATCTTCACTTTCTGTACATTAACTCAATCAAGTTTGAATGCAGTAAATGGCTTCACAACACACTGTTGTTTTAAAGTCAACAAAACTCTATGGGGATTGCTGCCCATTTTGAAAAACTTAAAGAACTTTTGCCAAGTGATGGAACATACATCAATAGACAACATGATAAAGCAATCATATTGCTAAAAATAAAAGTATTTGCATCATGTTAAAGAATTATTTTCTCATTTTTATCTATTATCAAACGTTTAGTCAAGCTTATTGCATGTCTCTCTTGAGAAAGAAATTGGAGAAATTATACATTGTAGAAAAAGTATGAAGAAAACAATTTCTTTTGCGAAATCTAAAATGTGTGTTCAACCAAATGTACCTTAAACTTTTTGATAACAAATTGGATAAGTTAAAAGTGAGCACTAAATAAGGAAAATAAGAGGCGTCAAAATAAAGATTATGATCGTAATTATGGTCAAATATAGTTTAAAATACATTCTAATTACTCATTATATGCACCAATTAGTGAAGCAAAGGAATATTATTTTATTAAAGTTATTCAAGCATTATATTGCCGCCTCTAAATAGTTGATTTATTGCCATCAAGTATGAAAGGTGTAGATTGGAAAACATACCATATGACACTAAATGTAATGCTGCATCAGGTATAATGTTACAATCAGTTTTGAAGAACATACCACAAAGACGACATTTTGAATTGCATGCATGATAAAACATTGCATACATTAAAAAGCATTTGCATGCATCATTAAACTGCATGCATCAAATAGCATTTGGAAATTGCAGTTGAATAGCTTTAGCGACTTTAGTCAGCAATGTCACAAATAATAGTAAACCTAGTTTTTATGAATCAGCATATTTATAACTTGATGATTCCGATAGCCAATTAGATAGTTCAATTGCAATCCATGTTGATACAAATGGCACCTGTTATGTTGCTAAAATTGCTGATGTCTCATGTAAATTGATGGAGTTGAAGAATGTAATGAAGACAGTCACTCTGAACATAACAATTTTGAAATAATTAAATGTGTAGTAATAAGAGAAAGCCTACCCTCAAATGGCACTGTACGGCCAGGTGAAAGCTTTTATTAGAAAATGTTATTAGTTCTATTATTTAAGTAAGACGATGGTTTGACGAAGATTGAGGAAGCATTTATATAGATGCATGGGATAATTGTCTTAATAAGCATTATATGACAAGATCCTTGCATGTCAAACAGATAAATCAAGTGCACAAACATCATTTCTTTTATTTTGCAAATGTAATGGTAATTGTTAAAAAAGATACAAAAATGTTGACAAATATAATAAACATTCTCAAATTGATTGTAAAAGGATAGGCTTTCTTAACGTGTGTAGTAGTAGAAATGATACTGAATGTAAAAGTTTGCTGCGTATTTTATGCAATGCATCTATTCATCATTCTTTGTCAAGACCCATCTTAAAACACTTATGTTTCTAGATATGCCCATTTAACAATAAATATTATTGATTCTTTCCTTGCTGATGGTGAGCTTTAGCATAACAAATAAATTTAAAAGTAATCAAGCCCAAAAGACTGAATTTGATAGCATGTATTATGCTGTGAAGAAAACCCATTTAGAATAAAAAAGCTTAGATACTGTACATTATTTTCAGTATGAATTGAAGAAAGCATTGTCTCATTAGGCTGTTACAGTTGATTGCATCTGTGTTTGAACATCCGTAAAGCGCATATCTAATGCGTGGGAGGTAGTTTAATGTGTGGTTTGTGTTCGCACGTGATAGTGATCTGTATCTGTAAGTCTTGTGATTAGTGAGTAGTGATGGAGTGGTGGACAGCATTTAAAAAAGAGAGGCAAGCACAATAACAGGGTCGTCTCATATTCAGGAGGGCCATACAGATGACCAATTCAGATGTCTCAGTTTCTGTGTGTGATTCTGGTGCCTTTGCTACTACAGAACAGAGAGAAGTGAGACCGTTACCTTAGTAATATTTATGTAGCCTAACCTAACTGGTACTGCCTGTGACATGTTTTTGTCAGAAACTGCCATCTGATTTTCTTCTTTGTACTACTTACTTTCATATTATTATTATTATCATTATTATTATTATTATCTGGTCGCTAATGAGCCAGCTTTATTTGAGTATGGAGTGAAAATTATTAACCCTAACCGAATGAAAGAATTCCGTAATGTCCGAGTTGGATGAGGAAAGAGGTTTTCAACATTACTAGAAGGGCATTTCTGTCGGTTAATGTTCCTGAATTAAATGGAGAAAAGCCTGATTTTAATGTTGTTGACATCGGCTACATTGAGCCAGGACAAGGGATGAAGGGAAAGAAGCGATGGACATATGCAGATGAAGATGTGAATGTGATGTATGATAAGCACAAAGGAAAAGGAAACATTTTTCTGGGGATATTTATCTTGAAACAGGCTGACAGGAACCAAGCCACAGCATCAACACTGTCACACTCTGATGAAGGAGATAAGGAATCTGGTGTACATAAATATTGCAAACCTTTGAAGAAGGAACATGGTGATGGAAAGTATACATTACAACAGTTACAAATGTGGGCACATTTAATGCAAATGGGAAAGCATTCTTCAACTGACGAACCACCAGATAAACCTTTTTTGGCAGGGTCGTAAATGCCAACACATCTCATTAACTCAATCTCCAGTGATAGAGAAGGAGCAACATCTTTCACCATCCAAAAAGGTGTGTTTAAGATCTGAATTATTGGATCAGTTATTAAGTGGTACAAGGTGAATCAAAGTGGAGTGGTTAGTGATACCGAGTATGAAGAACTTAAAGCTACAATACTTAAGGACATTAAACAATTATAAATAATTTTGGTGATTGTGCATTGTGTCCATGAATGAATTTTTACATAATGTCATTCATTCAGTTTGATTATAAAAAATTATACATTCATTATGTTATTGCATATCTAGAGTCATTAATCCATCCAATGCAATCTTCGCCTCTTACTGAATCAAATGCAGCTTAAATTATTTGCTTGGGATCTGTTAATACATTTAATATATTATCATGATGCTTGAGGTAATACTTAATGTAGCTGAACAGATCCTCAATGGGATTAATATCTGGACTGTAAGGTGGGAGAAATATGCACAAAATACCAGCTTCTGAAAGTATTTGTTGGACTGTGTCACATGATGTATACTACAATTGTCCATTATTAAAACTCATTTGGAACAAGATCCATCAAACTTGGACATTTGTGGTATCAGTACTCCTGTTAGAAAATTGCAGAACCTCTCACCATTATTTGTTTCTCCTCCTAGTTCCAATGCAATCAATCCATCTGAGCACATAACTGCAATGGCTGAAATTCTATTTCCTCTACTCACAATGATTTTTTAAACTGGTCTTTCTCCACTAAGAGCATAGCCCATTTTTCGAACAAAGTCCCTTTTGTCACAACCAGTTTCTTCTACTTATACAAGTTGATGAACAGGAAAAAAATTTCAGCCATATAATCTCCTCGAAAGACATATGACTGTTGCAAAGCTACTTTCCGAACTTTTTTCCTTGTTAATCCATGCCTGTGCAATAAATGACAAATTGTACTTAAGCTTACAGTTTTCCTACTGATTTTAAAAATTTCAGTACTGACTTCTTGAAGATACATAGTAAGTTGGGTCAAGAAAAGACTAATAGCAGCAAGCTCGTCACTGTGTGACAATATGCGAGTTGCACTTCAGTCCACTTTAGTTTGACCTTCAACTCCTCCTGTCTTTTCATAAAGCTTGCATGTGTTATGGACTGTTCCAACTGATACACAAAGTTGATATGCAATAGATCTAATAGAGAGCTCCACTCCAAAATGCTGCCAAATTATCCTGTGCCTTAAATCTACTGCATATGCCTACTTCCTGCCTCACTCACAACATTTTCACTTTAACAAATCACGTGATCTCTTTACAGAGACATGCACGCACACATTGGATGTTCAAAAGGAAGTGAAATCGACTGTATTCCTTGTAGCTGTGACAGGCTTCTAAGAAAAAAGTCTCACTGAAACTAAAAATTTAGATAGCGATATTTGGAATATTCTATTAGAATACATTACATAGAATGATCCTGCAGCATTAAATAAAGTTATGCATATTTGTAATCATGTAAACGTCTTATTAGGAAAAATAAATTTCCATCACATTGAGTGTTAAGGGAAGGGCTACTACCCAAAGAATTGGAAAATTTGGATCCTTTGAGTTGCCAGTTAATACAAAGACCAAAAATTTTTTTAGACAATTGTTAGGCACACCTTAAAAGTGCCTACTTCTAATTCATTAAAGGCTCTTAAAGGTGCAATATTTTACTTCCCCTTTTCATTAGAAAAAAAAAATGAAAACTAAATGAGGTTTCTATAGCTTCTAATCACTTGCCTAATTCAGAACTTCATATTATTCTAATGGATGGCCTACTAAATCAAATAATGTCTGGCCATCCGAGATGCAAGTGGTCAAAGAAAATAATTTTTTACTCACCACACCCATGCACTTGTGCAATGTTAACTATACAGACAATAAATACCAATGTTATTATTATGTTGTGAGGTAAACAAATTCAGCTATTTATGGAATTTTGAATATTGCCATTACAGTCATAATCTTTTCTTTTGAGTACTCTGGTAATTCGAAGCTATATGCTGAAATATGTGAAGCACGGTATCACAGCGACTAGCAATATATTTCGAAGTGGAAAAGAGGCAGTCATAAATGCAAACCAAAATAGTTGGAACTGGAGAAGAGACAGTATTCCTAGTCATCGTACACATGTTACATTTGAATAACTGCAACATTGACAAGCCATGGCAAGAACTTTTGAAGTGTAGGACATGCAAATACAATTTAGTAACATGTATTGGCAAGTTTTTATTAAAGAAAGCCAATTCTGGCTAAACAATAATCAATGCCATGTTATCAGTGGTTGCTTTTCAGGTAAGGATGATAAATGGGCCTGGCTAAGTTCATCAAATAGCAAAGGTCTGCCTCAACCAGAGCCACGGCATGATACAAATTCAGAAGAGGCTGATTTTAGAGTTTGGAGGCATGCTGCATACTGTGATGGCCAAAGTGTACTGATTTACTCACCAGTTACAGACCCATCAGTTATTGGATTACAGCTATTAATAACCACAAGCAAAAATACATCATTTAGAAAAATTTGCCTTTAACTCAATGGAAGAGCTACTTAAAGCTAAAACAGTTCCTAAATGCTTTTGAAAATGATATGAATATGTCTTGTCCACCGTCTTTAAAAGTACCAATCATCTTTACTCTCTATTTTTATCTACCGGTTCGGACTACACATCTCACTTCAGAAATATTGCTAAAGCAACTGTTTTAAATACTTTGTTTACGAGTTGGAAGTATATATCTGCACCAAGCATAGAAGGATCACTGTCTGATTTTACAAATGAACCAAGAGAAAGTGGCTTTCTTTCATTTCTACCACTAGTTGGTACTTTATACTTCAAGAGGCATCTTGCTTCATATATTTCGGCATATAGCTTCGAATTACCAGAGTACTAAAAAAAATATGACTGTAGTGGCAAGGCTGAAGCATTCATTTACAAAATTCGAAACATCAATTGAAAGAGAATAATTTCAGAAGAGGACAGAATGCCATCAGTCACTGCATTACATCACCGATGGCTACGTACTACTTACATTTATAATTTGTGGAGTAACGCTACTACTCTAGATGATGGATATGCATCATTACCCGTACCGCAACAGAGTGGCTGGTTGTTAAAAGATGACATCTATTGTATAGATTGGGAGGACCAGAATAAACAAGAAAATTAATGATTAGCCAGTCTATGGGTCAAATGACACAAGGATGTAAATGTAAAAAGGGATGCAATTCAATTAGTTGTGGCTGTGAAAGAAAATCTTAGTGTGGTTCAGGTTGTTATTGTAGCAGTTAATCTAACATTCCAACTCAAATACCACTGGACACAACAGTTAATGATTCATCAGATAGTGCAAAATCTTAATGGGGTGATGACAATCTGAAAGCTGAAGTAATAAGTGACTTTAAACATGATAATATTGATGATCTATAAATTATAGAATAATATAATATATGTTTTATTGTCTATTATTACACAAGTATAGTATATACTATATCCCAGTTGAGTTTGGGACAAGAAAAACTGGAAAAACTTTTTATAGAAAAATGAGATAAGGATGAAACTTTCACAGGTTCTTAGTCGCCAAAGTCCATCAAAATCTGTGAAACCTTGGGTCTCTCAACCTTTGGGAACCCTAAGAACCGGGTTCTCCCTATAAACCCAATGGCATACCAAAGCTAACCGCAATGACGTTTCATGATGTCATAGTTTACATAAGCACATGTAGTCGAGCACCCAAACTGATAATTCTTCTTTTAAAAGTTAATAGAGCAAGATTTTCTAATAATGATGGCCTTTATGAAGAATAGTTGACTCCAGCAGCTATTGTACTGCTTATCAGCAGCAGCAAGACTGTTATAAGAGTGCAACAACACAGCCGCCATTCCTTTATGAAATCATTATTTTGCGTAACTTAGTGACGTAGATACATTTTGCAAATTCCATGCAGCTGATTCCACTTCCGTCCAAAACTGAACTGTGATATAGTATACCATGCACGGTCTGTTGTCTATCATTACACTGTCCATTTGCTTTGTATAATACCTAACATTATAGCTGCACAAAAATCAGCAGTTACACGATCATTCATTTATGAATAGCACAAACCTGGCTTCTTTACGGAAAAGATTAAACTACCATTATGCAATGCAACAGTGTGAGTCCAAATAGGCTTGAGAAAAAAGTATCTCATTGTTTGCTCAAAGCATGTAGTTGAAGTCACTACAAGTAGCATATCACCGTGTTATACGCTAGTACTAGCTACTTTACCTAACATCTTATTAAGAACCTTGAAAAACTATCATAAAAAGCCTAGAAAACTACTAGCATGACATCTTAGAGGCTTTGCTGACAGTTTCTTTAGTATCACCTTTTTAGAAGGGGCACGCACACTTTCTGTGTAAATAAAGGAAATTAAAAGAAATATATTGACTTTATAAAAATGCACACAATGATTCAATTGACAAATCGTCTAAAAATGTTATACAAGTAGTTAGCTATAATGCTTGACAAAGCGATCAAGATTTAGAAGGCCTTTAGCTTTCCTACTAGATCGATGTGCGTATTGGAGTGCAATGTAATCTGTTGGAGAGAAGCCAATAGATGTATCTATTGAATCTAAAGATGTATTTCATGATGGTGATGAATTTGTACTACCAGTGATAACTCATACTGCAATGACGAAATGACAGAGTGTGTGTTAACAAACAGCATAAAGTAAATAAATTTGTTTTTAAAAATTGTTTGTTATTAAAAATTTCCATTTGAGCTGTAATTTTGAAAGGAAGTACATTGTATATGAATTGGCTTTGCTCTCCTTGTCCTCATCTTGTAATCACTCAGCATCATTTGATGTATGTATCACTTACAAAGCTAGTCAAAGGCACCTTTCTTCATGTTAAAGGAAGTGTAAAAACTGTAAAACGTTAGGAACATAGAATAGTCAACCATTGGTTAGTGAAATTCCTGAGAGTAATTTGTTACTTTCAGCTGTTATTTTGTTAATGTTTGTTTGTCGAAGACACAAAAGAAGGCAAGGTCCATATTTCCTTTTATTCCCAAAGTATAAGCAGGGTTGTCATATTGTCCTACATTAAAGACTGAATCACCTTACGGTAAGCATTAGTTTCACATATTATAATTGTACAATAATTTGGAAATATTTTGTTATGTTTAAGAATTAATGGATACAGTTTTAGAGCTAGCAAAAGCAAATTAGTCATTTGTGCAATCAAAAAGAGACTCATGAGCCACTGTGCCAAGCATTCCGATGAATGAAAAGCTGTAATGGAACATTATATAGGCGGTAGGTTACATTCAGGATTTTGGTTGTTTCTTGAAAATGGTGGCCATTTTTATGATTTTGAAACATTCATAACTCTTATTTTACATTTTACAGCCTTATTAATGGTTTAGATGAGCTCATCTTCACTGAGTGATTGTCTGGTACCTTTAAAGTGAACTGTAGTGTTGCCAGAGCTTTTCTGGAGAATGGGCCCAAATTCAAATTTCTACAACATTCTTCTGACCTTTCCTTCTTTCTTTAATCTTTCTTTTATGCACAGGATAACCTTAAAAACTAGAGGACCAGAGCTGGCTTCAAAAAAAAGCAAAGATATTGAACAAAATGGAAGACAGAATTCAGCTGTAGACACTGCATGGGTTTGAGGTTTAATGTGATTTCAATTTATATGCACATGATCAGTATGAGTGATAACTAACCTAACCACAGAATCATAACAAATATTAGTACTAATATTTAAGAAAAAAGAATGGAAACAAGTTAATGAAAAACAATGAAAATTAAAAAGTAGTATGACTGAATTGGAAAAAGTAAGAAAGAAGAGGGTAGTGGAAACTGGGGTGGTAAAAATAATCCTACACCACTGTATGAGGATAAATTCTTCAAAGTGTTTTCATGTAGCAGTCTGCCCATGTGCTGGGATAATTACAACTCATGCTTTAGATGATTTTCTTCATGCAGTGGTGTAGGATATTCTTAGCACAGCAGTTTGCACTACCCTCTTGTTTCTTTACTTTTTTCAAATTCAATCCTACTACTTCTTCATTTTTAATTATTTTTTTATTTACTTGTACAAGTAGAATTAACAAAAATTAATAAAATAGATAGTAATCACATTTTGTGTGACATCATGGATAAAGAGCAGGTGTACACTAGAAGGAAAGATTGTCCTGATTACATTTAACACACATGATGATAGGGTTGTACAATATTGGTGTAAAATATACCTACCTCAAAAATAGTAAACATATTATTGACAAATCCCTTATAGTTAATTGAGAAACTTAAAATGACATGAAATTAAGTGTAATCCTTTAATTAATGGGTTCATAGAATAAAAAATTAACATTTCAACTGTATCTGGCTTAAGCAAAGCTCTTACAATATGTCTTTTCTTGCTGAAAACCCTCTCTGAACAAGTAATGGTTGCGGGAGCAAATAAGTACTTATCACCCAGAAATGGAAATGCCATCTCATGCATTTTCTACCAAACGAGAGGATCTTGTTCTTTATCAGAGTCAGTACATCTTAATTTCACTTCTGACTTAATGTTCTGGTGTACAGCTAGTGTAAGGTAAGACACTTTCGGTCTGACTTGATTTTAGTAGACTTTCTAATGTGCTTTTTTCTTCCTCTGCCGGTGGAGAGTCTCCAGAAGCTGAAGGACAACTGGGATGGTAACTGGCACAAGTTGAAATGGCTAAGGCGGAGAGGAACAAAAGTGTAACAACGTTACTCAAAATTATCTCTGTTATATCTTCAATGAAACAATGGAAATGAATGGAGTGCTAAAGAGTTACACTGTATCCCTAAAATTCAATATTATAATACTGATTGATGTGATTATTGATTTATAAATATAACAGTTACATCTGAACATAAATTAGATGAACACAGTTCGAGAAATAAATTAGATTGAATTATTTGAAAAATAGGCAACCACATCCTAGTTTGCACACAAATTTCTTGATGCAAAAAAATTTGAACTTAGAGTGATTTGCTATTATTTGTATCAAGTTATAATGAAATGCCTTTAATTTAGGGTTTCTGTAAAGTACAATAACTACTCAACACGTGTCAGTGTAGATTTTGTCAGGTTCTGCAAAGTAGGGCCGAAATTTCCTAATAATTTTTATGACTAATTATTTTTTATTAATTATTGTGTATTATTATTAATTGAACTAATAATCATATGTGACCATAATTGACAAAAGGTACCTTATGGCGGATTTTAAAATTCATCATTCTAATGAAAAATATCAACCTGTGAGTGCTCTATTAGTCAACAACTGTTTCTAAAAGTTACATAGTAACTTTTTGCATCCTCTGGAGTAACTTAATGATATTTAGAGCTCAGGAAGTTAGATTTTTTAGGCCATAAAGACCAATTTTCCTATGCGCCATAAGGTACCTTTTGTCAATTATGGTCACATATGATTGAACTAACCCCCTTTTTTTAATATTTGACAACTGTACTTTTTCTCATTTATAGACATTCTTTTTGATTTCATTTGCGGTATTTGATAATGAGGTATTTGATATAATTGGTTTGGTCTTCTCTTGTTATTGACAGAACCTTTATTGAGTATGGCAGATGATAACCAGCTTACAAATACAAGCAGTGAAAAATGTGATATTGAAGAGGAAGCTATTGTGGAAAAATTGATACAGAAACCTGTAGTGAAGAGCAATTTGTGGAAGTCTTTTGGGCTTAAGCAAGACTCACATGGAACATGGCATGAAACGGTCATGTGTACTGTAAAATCTGTTGAAGGAAAATACAGGCAGAAAAACCAAACATGAAAGCTCATCTATAGAACAAGCACAAGACAGCATGTTCCCTGTTACAATAAATAAAAGAAGCCATTATGGTATCATGATCCAGGTTGCCTGTCTTATTGCCTGCCGCGGCAGAACAAACTATCTGCCACCAGCGAACTTTAAAACCATACAACTGTGCAAGTGAAGGCATGAAAAAATCAAAACAGCTGTTGCTTTTTTATGTGTAAAGATGGTTTACCAATGTATTCCATTGAAAAAAACAGGGTTCAAGTTGCTGATAAATGTAATGGACAGTTGATTCAAGCTTTGCAGAAAACGGCAAGAACTGTTATTTCCAACTTGTATGCTACCAGAAAGCAAATAGCAGTCAAAAAATTTGCTTGTGCTATGTTTTTTGCTACCACGACTGATATGTAGTCTAGCATAGGTTTAACTCCTTACATTAGCTTCATATTGCACTTTATTAACGAGGATTGGAAAGTCACCTCATTGGCATTTGCAGCTCATTTTCTGCCTGAAGATCACACTGCAGATATCCTGGTGGATGCCCTACACGAAACAATGAGTGAGTGGAGCTTGACAGCAGACAAACTTGTGTGCTTCACAACAGATAGTGGTAGCAATATAGCAAGAAAGCCAGGGTAGAGTCAGTTATCATGTTTTGGTCATGACTTAGATCTGGTCATTACAAAAGCTATTTTAAGGATAAGAGATGCAACACAGCTTCAGCAGTTGCCAGAAGGATTGTCACTTCATTTTCATGTAGCTTGAAAAAGAAAAGAGAGCTACAAAGAGCTCAAGCAAACTGAAATATACCACAGCATTTTCTCATCTCACTCAGTCACATTAACATTATTTGTAGATGTATAGTATACTAATCAATAAAATTAATTATTATTATAATATAAGACTGCAAAACCAGAAGGGGTTCCATGTAGAAAATGGTAAAAAGAATATTAGAGCAAGAGCAGGTTATTAAAATTGTCTTGAGTGCCTATAGAGAAGCCTGTAATGTCCTCCCAAAATTACAAGATAAAGATGTTTTTTCTGCTATGAATGATGCTCTCTCAGCACATGCTGAGTTTACTGATGTTATGTCTTGTGAACAATACGTAACTATTACTGCTGTTTTGGCAATTGTTAACCTCAAAATATCAGTCCCAAAGGAAAACTCATGTGATAAGGAACTAATGAATGAACTTCGTTCGAATATTGCAACTTACATTTCCAGGAGAAATCAAGATGACTGTCTTCACCTAATAGAAGTAGCCTGTTTCCTTGATATTAGATCTAGGGATAATTTTATTAGCAGCATTTAAGATATAACAGAGATAATTTCTTTTAACGTTGTTACTCTTTCGTTCCTCTCACTTCAACTTGTGGCAGTCACCATCCCAGTTGTCTTTCAGCTTTTGGAGACCCTCCACTGTCAGAGAAACAAAGAAAAACAAACTAAAATCAAGTCAGCCTTAAAGTCCTTTACCTAACACTAGCTGTACACCAGAACAATAAGTCAGAAGAGAAATTGAGACGTACATGACTCTGGAAAAGCTTACATGATCCTCTCGTTTGGAAACAAAATTTTTTATAAATAAAAAAATGTAGGGTTGTTAAAAAAATAAAAGGAACAAGGGGGTTGAGTTCAATCATAATTAGATAAACATTGATTGAAAACTACTTAGGTATGCAAACGCGACTGCTTAGAAATCCATGCACTTGCAACAGGCCTCATTTGGGCCATTGGATACTCTTTACGCATTACTTTCTGTATCAATCTTTCAAGCCACTACAAAAAACAAATGAAAATAATAGCAAGAATACATAATACCTGATGAGAGTATCCAACGGTCCTATTGAGGCCTGCTGCTGGTGTGTAGATTTCTAGGAAGGCATGTTCACATACTTCAGTAGTTTTCAATCAGTGTTTATACAGATGTGTTGGTTATAACAACATTTATCACTGATATATACAGAACTATCCTAACCGTAACTTCCTAAAAATGCACACACTTGCAGCAAGTGAGATGGGCCCGTTAAACACTATGTTTAGGTATTTTGTACTCTGGATAATGTACTCTTGATAATAGCCTACCCACATTGTAACAACAGTTTTCAAACAATCATTATTTTCAAAATTTTAAATTTTTAATAACGTTCATAACTTAAAAAGTAGTTAACTGCTAAAATTTTTTTCCCATTTTGAAACTTTAAAGTTCCTTCTTTGCCTTTTTTTCATCAAAATATACTTTCTCAAACAAGTCAGTTCTGTTGCCAAATTACATCAGCTATCATTATATTTATGTTTATAGTACACTAACTTCATAATGGCGGATGATGCTGGTCCACTTCCGCCACCTATGGTGGCCCGGAGGTATAATCCGTCCTCGGGTACGGGAAAAGATGCCGTTATCAGGGCCATTCAAATAGTGATGGGCCCCGTTCAAAAAGTGACCGGGCCAGATCACAAACGACCGCGTACAATAGAATTTAAAAAGGGCGGGGTGTAAGGGGCGGGCACAAGCAAAAACATGTCCGGTATATCTGAGAGAGAGCTCAATGGTACGTAATAACCTACATTTTTTCACTTATCCAGTTTTTTTAGATCTTATAAAAGATTACTTTTTTTCTGGAAGGCAATATAAACTCATTTTGAAGCGTCTTGATGAAGTTCACGGTGTAAAGAGAAGGTCCCACTTAGGCCTTGCCTATTTCACTTTGACTTTATTAGGTTTAATTTGGTTAAAGCTAAAATTA
>NW_003546287.1:127566-132685 GCF_000090795.2 Amphimedon queenslandica | reverse complement strand
CTGAGAGTAGTTCAGGGGGATAATACCCCTCGGTTCTTGCAATTAAAGGTGCAGTGAAAAGAGTGCGTCCAGATTTAGACTTTGGAATTGCTAGAGCAAATCAGAAGTCCCCAATGACAGCATTGAAATCTTTATCCAATAAAACATTGTACACAAATTAAAAAGTAGATAAATATGCAACTAACGATTTAATGTCTTGATGGATTATGGGCTTATCTCCAGCATGGAGATACGCAACTCCACGGAAAACATGTTTTAGAATAGAAATGCGGCAATCCCAGGTTAATTTCCACTGCTGCATATAACCAGCATTAGTCTATAATACATGTACATGTAAAAACATGTACTGTTAAAATGTCACTACAAACTTGTACTATATGTCTGAGGCATATCATACAAATCATTAGGTATTGCTGATGGCAGAAAGGTTTTTGAATTGCTCTTTATACTATGTGCATTTCATTCCTCTTTAAATTCATTCAACTCCTTTTCCAGTACGTGAGCCATGCAAAAGGCTTTAGTGTATCGTTACATGGTGAATGGTTCATTATTTTCATATATCCAACTTATTAAGCATAACTTAACCTTGTGAATCCATAAGTAAAGTGACCCATTCTCCATGTACCTAGACACGAGTGCTTGAATAAAAAACAGTATCCCATAATTTCTAAAATGTTTTGGTGACAAAATCTAAAATAAAAAATAAAAAAAAACCATTTATTATAACAACTTGGCACTTCATCAATGCCTTCAATTCAGTCTCTATTTGTTGTGATTCTGAACTTCCTCGAGCCATGGCTTCTGATCCCTTCTGCAATTTATCAAAAGGCAACATCAAAAGCAAAAAACATTTTCATACCTTTCAAAGAACCTTCACTGCTGCTTTTGTACTAATGGATCTCAAGTCTTCTGCCAAATATACCCTACCATAGCCACACTTTTAATTTCTCTACTTTTGTTGAAGTGATCTGTAGCTGAGATTATTTCTTCTAAAAAGAAATGAAGAGAGTCAACTAAAATGTGTAGAAGTAATTTATAAATCTAATCAAATATAATTTTACATGTTGGAGGTGGAATAGACAAAATTTTATAACGAGGACGTGGTGAAGATTGCTTAGAATGAATAGATTCTGTGATGTCACCATCAGAATAATATGTAAACAAAAGTACTATAACATTAAGCGTAAATTACATGCAAGTTTTTCTACCAGTCAAAGGCTGAAATGTAACATCAAAATGAGCCGTTTCTTTGACATGTTCATCAACAGACACAGCACTTGAAATGTAAAGGGTCATTACGATATATTACGGGAGTTGATGGATACTCTTTCTCTGGATTGTTCAAACACTGCCATTTATAGGTGCAATTAGGATGACTTGGACTTAGTGCAACAATAGGAGTGAACTTTAAGGAGGACAGGATGGGCTTTGAGCAACTGGTGAAGCAAAATGGAGTAGCTCCTTTAAATATTTTTAAAAATGAGTAATATCATTAATAAACATTACCTTTAGACACAGGAGTAATCAAGCCAGTACTGCTATCATGCTTTAAACAGGTATTTTTCTAGACGGATCTGCTAAAAAATGAAACAATGGAATAAATAATAAAGACTTACCATTGTCCTTCAGTAAAACTATGAAAATTAATCTATAAAATGCTTGCTCAGGAATAAATCCATTTCTAGCATTTTCAGCTCCATTGATTTCCTCCCACACTTCTTCACGGGTAATAAGAATTATACTGTCTTCGGAAGAGTAATATACTAAGAAAAGGTAATACAAAACAAATCTTATTGATCAAACTTTGTAATCCATCATTGTTGGAGGCTTCATAAGCTACATAATCATATAAATAATTTACAATTTATAATGATATACCTTGATATTCTATATCATTAGTTGAGGACTTGCTATCAACCTTCCTTCCACTCACTAAAATTTGAGAATACATATAAAGTAGCAATGTTGAAAATATTATACTACTGATACCATTCTGATCAGCTGCTGCCTTTCTCAAGGGTTCTGTGTTCATATGAGTACTACTACTGACTAAATCACAATAGTATTGTCAACTGAGTATTGATAAGTTTTCTACCATACCCTTTGCCTTTTTTGATACGGAAATAACTGGTTCTAGCTTTTCATCAACAATGCCTATGCCTAGAGTTAACTTGTCTGCAGAGGTATGTCTCTTTAGTAAAAAGGCCCCCAACGACCAATCAACTTCTTTATCACAAACAGTAATACAACCATCTGGAATTATTCCACCTCTTCCATTGAATAACCTTAGCTCATTTTCTTCACAGTCATCAATTGCAATTGAGCCGCTTATCTTGCGAATAACTGAATGGTAAGAGTCATCCTTACTGATCTGAACCTCATAAACAGCAGAAGACTTTGTGTAACCTCTCCGCCCACATTCCATTAAGCAACAATTAATCTATAAATTAAATAATAATAAAATAACAGTAACTAAATGACTTGTTTGCACTTACTTCTAACTCATTTGCCCTCTTTCGTCTATCAGTTGAAAATGACTGCTTGTTGTTCTCCTGCAGAGCACGACCACGCCTTACTAAATCTATGACACATCACAGTAACTGCACTACAGCACTAGCTCATTCATAACCTTTAGCAACTCCTGATTCCTCAATAGCCATGGCTTTCTCGCATAGAGTTTCAGATATATTCATTAAAGTAGACACGAGTTCTTCTCCAGATCCATCTTCAACAGGCTCAGCCATTTTTCTCATGTGCACGCCACGTGGTAGATATATAGGCGTGGCGGCATTGAAGATCAACCTGATGTACATATGATATTGGACGACGGACCCAACATTGGACAACAATGGACACGACATTGGGCAGCAACGTGCCCGACATCAGATTATACTTCAGGGCCACCATAGGTCCACTTTCACCATCACCACCATCAATTCCTCCGCCACCTCCAGTAGATAGAGGTACTCCATTAGATGCTGGCAGTCCACGAGTGCCTGAAGGCTCTCCACTGAGGTCCACCACTAGTGGCTGGAGCACATGTGCCGCTAACTGGACATCCTCCACTGCTAGTGGGAGGTCTGCCACCAGTGGCTGGAGGTCATCCCCCGCTGGCTGGTGGACCTCCACTGATGGCTGGTGGTCGTACAGCAGTGGCTGGAGGTCCTTAACCAGTTGCTGGGGGTCCTTCACTGCTGGGTGAAGGGCTGCAACCACTTGCTGGGTCCTCCGCCACTTCGTCCAGCTGCTCCAACATCACATCCACCTGAAGCTGGAGGTGCTGGCCTTTTTCATGTTGCTGCTCTGCAACAGCAGAGGCAGGTAACCATATTGCTGTATTTAGTATAGTAATAGCATAAGAAAGTATGACAGGAAACTGTTTTTTGTGGATATACAAAATCTTAGATACCATAAATCACTTGCCATGTCACGAAGTACATCAATGTGATCAAATTTAAGAGATATATATGTAGCATAAATACCCAATACTGTACCAATAGCACCACTAATAAATCTTATTATCGCATCAATATTACATTTTAGCATTACTCTACAGCCTACAGCTAAAGACAATACAGTTCCTGAACCGGCTGCTTTATTTCTAAATTTCTCCTCGTTTTTTGTGAAATTTTGCTGTGCTGCAACTTTCATCAACAACATCTACACATGTTGATTCTATTTTCTCAGTTTATAGACTATCCAACATTAATTTCATTGATTTTTTGGCACGCATGAACCTTAAAAATAGGCAAATTGGAGCTTGTCCTTCTCTTTTCAATTCCTTTAATTTTTCTTGTATTAAAACTTAAAATACATGAATCATAAGTGTATCTATTGTTTCATCAGTGACACAGGCATGCCTAACAGAATCAAGCAATATAAAAAATTTTTCTCCTTTTGTCGCTCATTTATTGTTAGTTCTTCATATTCTACTCTGTCTTTCTATATGTTAACTGCAGTTGGTGCTCCAAGTCTAGTTTTTACTAGTTAGTTGCTAATTTTATTAAACACTGGCCAACCATTAACTGGTGACATTTGTTAAAAATCACCTACAAATAAAATATTGTTCCATTGAAACCATTCATCATTTCCAAATATATCTCCTAACCTAATGTATAAGTATGTACCTTGGATACAATAGATACCTCATCCACTAATATAAATGTTAAACTTATAAGTGTCATTTTCCTTCTTCTGAGCTTCATTTCTTGAAGCCCAATATCCAGCTGTTTGTGGATATTGCTCTTGCTCTTGCTCTTGCTCTTGCTCCAGCTCTTGCTCTATTGGTAGCTTTATTCATTTATGTATTGTTATTCTGCCTACATTAAATGTGGCTATACCTGTTGGTGCTACTACAGAGCAAATAATTTCACCACATTTTGGTTGTCATATGTCATCCACTTGGCATTTTTTTGCCTCATTTAGAAATGATTTACAAGATCCACCTACACCACAAATAGATATTCGTAGCAGTTTACTATTTTGTAATCTAAGCAGTCTTGAAGACGCATTCTTTTTTACTTGTAAGATGACTCTTAATTTAATCAAAAATTCTTTATTGATCAACATCAAGCAACGCCTCTCTTTGCTCTAATTATATAGGCGGTAGCCTATATGTAGTGTTAAGGTTCAATTTTCAAGATGGCGGCCAAATTTATAATTTTCGAATGATTGTAACTCTTCTATCTTACCTTGCATGGCTTTATAAATGGCTTAGACGAGCTCTCCTTCACTGAGCGATTCTCCTGGTACCTTTAAAGTGGAGTGCAATGTAGCGGGAGCCAGTCTGGAGAATAGACCAAAATTCAAATTTCTGCAAAATTCTTCAGACTTTTGCTTCTTCATTCATCTTCTTCTACAGGCCCACTATTCTTTTAAGCCAGGAAAATGCTCTGGCTGGTTTTTACACCATTCCTCTATGCTTTGGTCAAGGACTACAAAGGTAGTTTCAAAATTTTAATTTATTTCCAGGTCAAAACAGAAGTAATAATGGGCGTGATAACACACCCTTTTTTCAGTCGCCATTTTGTCATATATTGCGCATGCTCAGAGTTGCCATAGTGACTAGTCTGACCTTAGTGACCTACAGTAGTAGAGTACCGCTGAATAATATTGCTCT
>NW_003546287.1:98683-127213 GCF_000090795.2 Amphimedon queenslandica | reverse complement strand
AGGAAGCCTCTAGAGAGCGTTATCAAAGAAATCCAAACCTCCAAAAAAGAAAATCAAAGGAACGATATGAGCAAAATCCAGACCCACAAACACAAAAATCTTTAAAACGGTGTTATGAAAATAGAGATGCAATAATAAGTGCAAAGAAGGATAAATTTGTGAGATTTCAACTTTCTGATAACAAAATGGATAAATTAAAGATAGCACTAAATAAAGAAAATAAGATGCGTCTAAATAAAGATTATTACGAACGTAATTATGGTCAAATATTGTATAGATTACATTCTAATTACTCACTACCTGCACCAAATAGTGAAGCAAAGGAATATTATATTACTAAAATTAAAGAAGCATTATATTACAGCCCCGATATAGTTGATGTTTATTGCCATCAAGTATGAAAGGTGTAGATTTTGAGAACACAGTAAATGTATTGCTGCATCAAGTATATTGTTAGAATCAGTTTTGAAAAACAGATCCCACAAAGTAGGCGTATTGATACGTGCAGCAAATAGCATTAGGAAATTGAAGTTGAATAGCTTTAGTAATTTTGGTGAGCAATGCCACACAAAGAGTAGTGGGCCTTATTTTTATGAATCAGCATATTTGTATCCTAATGATGATTCTGATAGCCAATTACATAGTCCAATTGCAATCCCTGTTGATACAAATGGCATCTGTTATGTAGCAGGGATGGTTGAAGTATCATGTATTGATAGAATAGAAGAATGTAATGATGATAGTGACTCTGAAGATGACAAATTTGATAATAATAGAACATATACTAATAAGAGAAAGCCTGCCCTCAAATGGCACTGTACAGACAGGTGCAAGTCTTTATTAGAAAGTGATGTTGGTTCTATTATTGAAGTTAGACGTTATTTTGATAAATCCATTAAAGAATTGAGGAAGCATTTAGATGCATGTGATAATTGTCTTAACACTCGTTATATGACAAGATCCCTGCATGCTGAAGAAATAGATGAAGCGCATGAAAATGATTTCTGTGATAATCCAAATGTAACAGTAATTGTTAAAAAAGATGAAAATAGCGTTGAAAAATATTTTAAATATTCAGAAATTGTTTGTGAAAGGATAGGCCATCCTATTGTGTGTAGTAGTGATGATACTGAATGTAAAAGCATGCTGTGTACTTTACGCAATGCATCTGTTCATTTTCCTTTGCTGAGACGCCTTTTGAAACACTTTTATGTTGCTAGAAATGCCCATTTAACAATAGATATTATTGATTCTTCCCTTGCTGATGGTGATATAGCACAATTGATAGATTTAAAAATTAATGAAGCCGATGAGATTGAATTTGATAATGTGTATTACACTATAAATGATGGTGAAGAAGACCCATTTAGAATACCAAACTTAGATATTGTATTTTATTTTCAGTATTCAAATGCTATTGATGAATTTAAGAAAGCTTTGTCTGATCTGGCTGTTAATGCATGTTGTTGCTGTGAGAGGCTTTAAAAAAAAAAGTCTGTCACTGAAGCTAAAAATTTAGATAGCGATGTTTGGAATATCCTATTAGATTACATTAGAGAGAATGATCCTACAGCATTAAGTAAAGTTACGTATATTTGTAATCACTGTAAACCTATTATTAGGAAAATGAAGTTCCAGCACATTGTGTGCTTAATGGGTTAAAGTGTGAGCCACTACCAAAAGAATTGGAAAATATGGATCCTTTGAGTTGCCAGTTAATACAGAGAACCAAATGTTTTCAGACAATTGTTAGGCTAGGCACACACACTTTAAAAGTGCCTACATATAATTCTTTGAAGGCTCTTAAAGGTGCAATGTTTTATTTACCCCTTCCATTAGAAAAAACAATGGAAACTTTAAATGAGACTGGTATAGATTCTAATCATTTGCCTAATCCAGAACTTTATATTATTATTAATGAACAACCTACTAAATCAAATAATGTCTGGCATGGCCTAGTTGATGTGAATAAAATAAAAGCAGCACTAAAAAAATTAAAAGAAATAAATTGGCGTTATAGAAGTGTAGACGATGATTCAATTGACGAATCGTCTAAAAATGTTATACAAGTAGTTAGCAATACTACTTGTAAAATGCTTGAAAAAGCAAACAATCAAGATTTAGAAGTCCTTTTGGCATATACGATTAGAAATCTTGATAGTAAAATTGCAACAGGTATTGATATCAGTCAATATAAATTAATGAATGTAAAAGAAGCGCCTATAGACAATAGGCAAGAGCATCTTGATTTGTTATGCTTCCCTACTTTATTTCCAACTGGACAATATGGAGAGCATCATTCCAGACAAAGCTATCCAGCACAGACTTTATCATTTAGTGAATACATAAAATCAAGAATTTTAAACAAAGATTCTCGATTTCGTTGAAATCATTCATATTGTTTGCACTATTACGGATTAAAAATGAACTAGGCCTTAAAAACTGGCATATATAATTTATTAAAAACATCAAGGAGCAACATTGGTCAAACTGTGGCTGAAATATTAGAAAAAATAAATGTGTTAGACGAAGAATTTGAGGGCAATTTAAGTACTATGTTGGCTCCAATACGGGGCACCAATCAATATTGGTTCCGTGTGAAAGGTGAAGTCAAAGCAATGATTGCTGAGTATGGCTCACCAACACTTTTCCTAACATTAAGTTGTGCTGAATATAATTTAGCTGATATAGCGCAATATATAAGAAAAGTAAATAATGCTCCACAATCATATAGTATTTCTAGATTATGTACTGAGGACCCTGTTTCAGTATCGCGACAATTTTCATACAAATTTAAGGATTTCTTTAACATAGTCATTCTCCAGAGAAGTGTTCTAGGCAAAGTAGAACAATATTATGTTAAAAAAGAATATCAAATGCGTGGAGCGCCTCATTATCATATCCTCCTATGGATTGAAAATGCTCCTGTTGTCGGTATTACTCGTCCTGAAGAAGTCTGTTCTTTCATACAAGACAGGATTACCTGTCATATACCAGATAGTAATACGTCGCCTGATTTAAATTTTTTGGTAACAACATCACAAGTGCAGCAAATACTGAAAGCGAAATATAAAAGTCGGCACGACCTATGTATCTAGATGCCGATTTGATTTTCCTAGACCAGTACGAGATAGTATTTGCATCAATGATGTAGAAAACAGCTTGAAATCATGTAATAAAATATATTATCTCAAACAAAATGAAAAAGAAGTTCTAGTCAACGACTATAATCCTTTACTGCTGAAATTGTGGCGTGCAAATATGGACTTGCAATACATAGCAGAGAGGAGTCTTTCCTTAACAGAGTATGTAACTGGATATGTCACTGAAGCAGAAAAGAGTCATGCACAGGACTTATGGGATGAAGTCAGCAGCTGTGACAACATATATAGCAGGCTTTGGAAAATCGGCCAAAAATTACTTCGAGCTAAAGAAGTAGGACTATATGAAGCTATCGATCTTCTTCTTGGTGAAAATTTATACATGAAATCAGTAACTGTACAGTACGTTAATGTGTACTTGCCTCATAAAAGGAGCAGAAAAATAAAAAACTATTCATATTTAACTAAAATGGATCGATCTTCAAAAGACATTTTTAATCCTAGTAAAATTGAAAACTTTTATCCAACAAGACCAAATAACATGGAAGATGTATCTCTTTATGAATTCGTTGCTAATTACAAATTTAATAAATAGGAGAAAATGGAGAAAGAGAATACAAACGTCGATCAAAGCCAGTCCTTCAAAACCATAGGAAATTTAATGCTATGCAAGAAGTGGAAAGAGACGATTTTTATTACTCGCTAATATTTTTATTTGTGCCTTTTAGAGATGAGAGCACACTCATAATGGAAGGAGAAACAATGGAAGAAGCTTTTAGGCGTCACAGAGAAGCATCTATACGTGGCATTGGAAATCATTTTAACAAACTACAGAAATTATTTGAAGCTGAGCGTAATTGGAAGAAAATAGTTAATGTAGGAAATAAAGCCGGTTTTACTGAAGAACTTCCTGATAACAAGGAAGATGATGAGCCTCAATTACTGGGTGAAATAATGGAAGCAGTAGCTGATATAGCTGACATGCATATAAATGTACCTAATTTAACATTAGAGCAAAGAGAGGCAATGCTTAATGTAGATCAAAAAAGAATTTTTGATAAAATTAAGAGTCATCTTATAAGTCAAAAAGAACGTGAAGACTTATTAGAGAATGAGTCTTCAAGACTACTTAGATTAGATAATATCAAACCGCTAAGGATGTTTATTAGTGGTGTGGGTGGAAGTGGTAAATCGTTTTTGATAGAGGCAATAAAATGCCTAGTGGATGACATATGGCATCGAAAAAGTGGTGAAATTTTGTGCTATAGTAGCACCAACAGGTATAGCCGCATTTAATGTAGATGGACTAACAATACATAGATTATTTCAGCTACCAATAGAGCATGAGGGAAAGACAGCTGGATATTGGGCTTTGAGTGAAGAAGCTCAGAAAAAAATAAAAATGATACTTAAAAATTTAAAAATTATAATAGTGGACGAGGTATCTATGGTATCCAATCTAAATCTAGCATACTTACACATGCGCTTAGAAGATATATTTGGTATTGATGAATGGTTTGGATCCAAAAATATTTTATTTGTAGGTGACCTCTTACAATTGCCACCAGTTAATGGTAGGCCAGTATTTAATAAAATTAGCAACAAACTAGTAAAAACTAGACTTGGAGCAGCAAATGCAGTTAACATATGGAAAAAAACAGTAGAATATGATGAAGTAACAATCAATGAGCGACAAAAAGGAGACGAAACTTTCTTTAAGATGCTTGATTCTGTTAGGCATGGCTGTCTGACTGATGAAACTATTGATACGCTTAAGAGTCACGTATTTAAGGTTTCAATACAAGAAAATTATAAGGTGAAGGAACAAATCCTCCAATTTGCCTATTTTCTAAGGTAGACGCCTGCCAAAAAATCAATGAATTAATGTTAGAAAGTGTAGAAACTGAGAAAATAGAATTAGCATGTGTTGATGTTGTTGATGAAAGTGGCAGCACAGCAAAATTTGACAAAAACATGAAAAAAAATTAGAGAAACTAAAAGATCAACCAAGCAAAACAGCTGGTTTAGAAACTGTATTGTCTTTAGCAGTAGGCTGTAGAGTAATGCTAAGACGTAATATTGATGTCACTGTAGGATTAGTTAATGGTGCCATTGGTACAGTAATGGGTATTTATGCTACACGTATATTAATCAAATTTGATCATATTGATGTACCTTGTGACATAGAAAGGGTTACATCTAGATTTATGCTATCTAAGAATTTGTATATACAAAGGAAACAGTTTCCCCTTTTACTTTCTTATGCTATTACTATTCATAAATGTCAGGGCCTCTCACTACATACAGCCATTATTGATTTATCTACTGATGTTTTTGGGGATGGTATGGCATAAGTTGCATTGTCTCGTGTACGTACATTAAGTGGATTACATTTATTATCATTTAATCCTCTCTCTGATAAAGTTAGTAATCCGTGCATTAATGAAATTAACCGCCTCAGAAGTAAATTTCGGAATGACTTACCTCAAATCAAGAAAAGTAAAGGAAAGAAGAGAAAGATTCAAGTGACTGGTATAATTGATGATGGTGAACATTGTAGTAAGAATGCCAAGGTGTCTGTAAGTCATGTACAAAGTACTAGTAACAGTACCATTAGCAGCAATAAACGTAAGAGTACTGATTTACAAAAGTCTAATTGCCCCAAAAAGAGTACAATTTGTGACAATAATGCTTTAAATAAGTCTTGCCCCCAAAAAAGAAAAGTTGATGTAGACAGTAGCACTGACAATAGTGCTTTGGTATTGCCTTGCTTAAAATAAGATGATAAATTAATTGTTTCAATTAGACCTAAAAACCAAATTTAATGTCAAAGATGATGATAGTTGTAGTAGTCTCATTGTATCTATAAAACTCTGAAACATTAAATGTAAACCAAAAGATGATAAAACCAAGTATGCTGTAAAAAATGACCATTGTAGTAATAGTCTGATTGTATCTATAAAACTCTCAAGCATTAAAATAAAGACAAGTAATCCAAAAAAGATGATGATGTCATCTTTACTTATGAAGAACCTCCCAACCCAGATATTGTGAGGAGACAATGGGATTATGTTTATTACCCTGGTAATAAAGAATATCAAAGTAGGTGGTGTGAGATTTTAAATCTCAAATTTGTCACAGCTGCTAGAATCTTACCTGGTAGTCCAACAACACCATTGTCAGATGAAAGAGTTCCTAATAGTACTCTTGATGTCCTTGGTGATGGGAACTGTTTATATTTTGCCCTTTCATATCTCATCACTGGGTCAATTTCTCAGCATTACGAATTACGTAAAGTAATTGTTAGTAATATGCCAAACTTTGAAGAAGAATTGTTTAATAGTACATTAAGTGCAACCAGATATTCAAGCATATATGATTACATAAATAAGTCAAAAATGTATATAAATTATGTGTGGGCCCCTGACACAGAGATTATTACACTAACAGCATTATTAGGTATAACCATATCTTCATATTCACTCACTCCTACTTTTGTTGGCAGGGCTAGATATGGAACCCAGGAGTTGTATGGCATTCCTTGTGATACTACTACACCTGCTTTGTATTTGAAGCATGTTGGTACTAATTATTTCCAAGCAGTTAAGTCTATTAATATTTCTTAAAGCATCGATTGTTGATGAAAAGCGGGTATGGTGAATGGGAGGTCCATCATCTTTAAAACATTGGTTGTTTAATGTGTCTTTTATTTCACTGCATGTGCAATGTGAGTGTGTGTGAAAACCAGTGGTGCATATCCACCCATTATTGCTCAGTATATAGTGATCAAACTGCATTCAGGATGTGAGATTAATCAATGTATAACAGTGAATATTGAGTACTTGTTGCTATAATGGACAGGGAGAGGGTGTGAAAGAGGTTTACTGTTCATTAGAGTTTAGCATTGATTCAATTTTGTGTGACTATCATTTATGTAGGACAGAGGGTTAGGAAGGGAGGAAGCTGTCATTATCTATTCCTGATCTTGTTTGTGGCTTGTACTACATGTTTATAACAAATATCAGGTGCTTATGGATCAAGGGCACTGCTGACAAATTTTGAAGGACAAGAAAAATTTAGAGTAACAATAAAAGTTCTCATTATACATTTAGTATCATTCAAACAGTGATTTGGTACATATATTAATGATCATCATATATGTCAATGCTGCCATCAATGCTGTGCGCATTATTAAGTTAATGCCTGCCGGCTGATGTTGCGCATTTGAATGATGCTGCCATCAATGCTGTGCGCATATTAAATGCTTGCCAGCTGATGTTGCACATCTTTTGTTGATGATTGTTGTAAATATGTGCATGTTCACATTAACAAAAAAATATTGTTGTAAGTACATATGTACTATAATGGAGTTACAAGGAATGCAAAAGGTCCATGTTATTGGTAATAAAGTTTGTTCACCATTACTGTTTGTAGTATTGTTATTATTAGCCCACGTGTTTACATTGCTTGCATTTGATGTGTTTATGTTACTATGCTTTACAGGTAATGACAGCTAAAAAGGATTTGATGATTCAGCAATATTTTCATTGCTTGATATTGCAATGTGCAATAACAATTAAAGGCTGTTCTGGATTTCGATTGTTGTAACTAAATTAATTTCATTATTAAATGGAACTTAATGTTTCATTGTAGGTCCTTGATGAGTACTTTTATCACACTGCAGGAGGTGCCTGCATTGGTTTTACATTACTGTAGTATAAGGAATGGAATATGTAGTAAGATTAAATATTGTGAGATTCCAAAGTATCTTACGTATTTTGTTATAGGGTATGATTCAAGGTTACATCTATATTCGTTTGATGGGTATGTCATTATAAGCATGGCCACAGTAAGTACTCTCACTATAAGTTATTGTTTGCCAGCGTATCTTTCGTTGATGATTGTTTGTTTATTATAATAATATTATGTGCATGCATGTTCTCATTAACAAACAACAATTGTTTGCACATTGGAAAGTATTCATGTGTTCTATATTTATATGAATTTGCTCAATGCAAGTCTCATAAAAAACCTTAATTCAGTATAGAATTAGTCAGCAAATTTAAAGATGTTTGTCTTTATTTTTTTGTAGATTATGAATGACAACACTGTGCATGTTCATGTACGTAATCAATATGTCCACGTTAATGGCTACTTAGGTATTATTTATTTCTTAAATCATGCAATATGATATTAATGTGTATTTTTCTTCTAGGAATATTAACAGAAACTAAAGCATTGGAGCATTTTTGTTTTGTCAAACACTGTGCATTGCTAATGTATTTTAATCTTCGCTTAACGCTGGTGCATTTTTTGACATTTTGATTGTTTTATTATTATGTCTACATCTATTATTATAATAAAGTTATGATACATGTAGTTAATAAAAGTTATAATTTTTTGTTCCAACTAGGGGTCTTGCCCTCCTTCCCCTACCCCTGCCCCTGCCAGGTCTTCTTGGCAGATTGAGATACTATTATGGAATATAATTTCGTACATCATAGTAAAGCCTTACAATTTGTCTATTGACAGCCCTCAATTGGGCAATAATGAGCTGCCTTTGCTGGTGCAGCAAAGGCAGTGCTGGGGCAGGAGGGACTGCTGGAGCCCCTGCAGGAGGGACTACAGGAGCACCTTCAGGAGGGACTGCTGGAGCTCCTCCAGGAGGGACAGCGGGTGCACCTCCAAGAGGGACTCCCAGAGCCGCTCCAAGAGGGACTACAGGTGCACCTCCAAGAGGGAGTGGTGGAGCCCCTTCCAGGAGGGATTGCCGGAGCCCCTCCAGGAGGGATTGCCGGAGCTCCTCCAGGAGGGATTGCTGGAGCCCCTCCAGGAGGGATTGCCGGAGCTCCTCCAGGATGGATTGCTGGAGCCCCTCCAGGAGGGATTGCCGGATCTCCTCCAGGAGGCAGAATGGGATCTTCCTCTCTCCTATCCGGATCTGGGCTTGGTGACCTACTCATACTATGAAAAAGATACATACAAGTATATATAGTGTATAAGCTAGAGGCTGGATAAACTGACTTTTTGCTTGCAAAGTACGAATAACAAATATTGAAAAGTAGTCTGATGCCTGATTTCAAATTGACTAAGGTCTAAACTTTAAAGTAAGGACTGTACTGCTCAGTGACAAACTTGACAAAGTGCAGTTGAGCGGGAAATCAGGCATGGTTATTAATAATTATTAACCAAAACAGGATATTACGTCACATAAATAATTAGATATTAGCTATGAATTTCATTATTATTTCAAATTTTCAAGTTTCTAGATGTGGTATGTTTATTTTGTGTATGTACAAGTAGCCAAAAATTAATATCTAGCAGAAGTTTTATTAAATATTCTGTAATGGATTTTTAAACCTAGTTAATTAATATCAATAAACATAATACTGATATAACTATAACAATAATTAACAAATTAAATAAAAAGTATGGAAACCAGGGAATAAAAAATTTCTATAAATAAGAAAAAGTACGGTTGTCAAAAAATAAAAGAAACAAAGGGGTTGAGTTCAATCAATTAATAATAATAAAAGTTAATTAATAAAAAATAATTATTCTAAAAAATAATACATAAATTTCAACCCTACTTTGCAGCATTTAATGAAGGATTACTTATTCCTTTAACATGACAAAGTTTAATGAAAGAATGACAACTTAACTGCTTAGTTCCAGCCTACGCAAGTGTGCAAGTTGGCCCTACTGATAATTCCTAACAATGTAACATAATCAGATCAAAATTTTTAAAATTTATATATACTAAAGACATGCATCCATGCTTTTACTTTTAAAATCAAACTAACAAGTATACATTAATATTTTAATTTTATTAATTTTTATGGTAATGCATCACAAAAATTAAAAAATGCAATAGCAAACTAATCAACTGTACTTTAGAATTTTCACTTGTGATGACAGTAATTTATTCAATCAATGCTAGGTAAAAATTCTGATTTCTATGTATCAGAATACTTAATTTACATCATACTCATAGCAATGTATTAAGGCAATCACTAAGTACAGAGGCATAATTAATTTAAATTCATTAACTTATATTGTAGTCTGAATATTAGCATATTCTGCAAAGTAGGGTTGAAATTTATGTATTAATTTTTAGAATAATTATTTTTTATTAATTAACTTTTATTATTATTAATTGAATTAATAATTATTATTATGATGGAACTCAACCCCCTTGTTTCTTTTACTTTTTGACAACCCTACTTATTCTTATTTATAGAAATTTTTTATTTACTTGTTTAAATAAGGTACATTTACATGCATGTCTGCAATATCAGCTTCAGCTTCTATTATTTCACAGAGTAATTGAGGCTCATCATGTTCCTTGATATCAGGAAGTTCTGCAGTGAAACTGGCTTCATTACTTGCATTGACTATTTTCTTCCAATTATGTGTAGCTTCTAATAATTTTTGTACTTTTGTTGAAGTGATTTTCAATGCTGCACATAAATGCTTCTCTCTGATGCTAAAAAGTTCCTTCCCGTATAAGTGTGCTCTCATCTCTAAAAGCCACAACTCAAAGTACTAGTGAGTAATAAAAATCATCGCTTTCCACTTCTTTCATAGAATAAGCTTGGATGGACTGGCTTTGATCGAGGTATTTATTTTTTTTTGCTATTGTTTTCTATTATATCAAATTTGTTATCAGCAACAATTTCGTGAAGAGATACATCTGACATGTTATTTGGTCTTAATCGCTAAAAGTCTTCAATTATGCGAGGATTAAAAATGTCTTTTGAAGATCGATCCATTACAGTTAAATATGAATAGTTCTTGATTTTTCTACTACCCTTATAAAGTAAGTACAAATTAATGTAGAGTACAGTTACTAATTTGAACTTTCACTGAGAAGACAATCACTACCTTGATATAGTCCTACTTTTGCTTCATATAATTTTTCTCCAATTTTCCATAGCCTGATGTACATGTTGTCCCAGCTGCTCACTTCATCCCATAAGCCCTGTGCATTACTCTTTTCTGCTTTAGTGACATATGCACTTACACACTCTATTAAAGAAAGACTCCTTTCAGCTATGTATAGTAAGTCAATATTTGCGCAACAATTTCTAAAGTAAAGGATTGTAGTTGTTGACTGGGAACTTCTTTTTACTTTCGTTTCAGATAATATACTTTATTGCTTGATTTGAAGCTATATTAAACATCTTTGATGGAAATACTATCTCATACTGGTGTAGGAAAATGAAATCGCATCTGGATACAAAGGTCTTACAACTTCAATATTTTGTCCACAGTATTTGCTGGACTTGTGCATTGGGTACTTTGTTACCAAGTAATTTAATTCAGGCAACATATATCTATCTGGTGTATGACAGGTAGCACTGTCTTGTGTGACAAAAACAGACTTTTTTAGGACAATCAATAGCAACAACAAAAGCATTTTCAATCCATAGGAGGATGTGATTATGAGAAGCTCCGCGGAATTCATACTCTTTTTTAACATGATATTGCTCAACTTTGCCAAGAACACCTTTCTGCAGAATGACTATGTTAATATAATCCCAAACAATGTATAGAAACTGTCGCAATACTGAAACAGATTCTCAGTTCATAATCTACAAATACTTTATGATTGAGAAGTATTATTTCCTATTTTTAAATATTGTGATATATCAGCTAAATTGTATTTAGCACAACTTAGTGTTAGGGTTTGTGTTGGTGAGCCATACTCAGTGTCGACCTCACCTTGAGCATGGAGCCAATATTTATTTGTACCCCATATTGAAGCCAAAATGGTACTTGAATTGATTTTAATATCTTCATCTAAAAATTGTTTTATATCTAATATTTCAGCAAACAATTTTGTTGCCTCTTGTTGTTTTTAATAAATTTAATATGGCAGTTTTAAGGCCTTGTTACTAGTGCAGACATAAATAGTTTCAACAAAATATGGAATTTTTGTTCAAAGTCTTCATTTTATCTATTCCATAAATGATAAAGTCCGTGCGATAGCTTTGTCTGGGATGCTCTCCATATTGTGCAGTTAAAAATGAAGTAGGATAGCCTAACAAATCAAGATGCTCTTGCCAATTGTCTATAAGACTTTCTTTTACATACATTAGTTTTTAATGACTGTTATCACAACCCGTTACAAGTTTACTATCAAGATTTCTAATGGTATATGCTTGTTTTCTTCCTAAAGCATTTTATTACTAGTATTTCTCACTACTTGTTTAACATTTTTAAACAAGTCAGCGATTCAATTATAGTCTACAATTCTATGAAGCTAATTTATTTCTTTAATTTTCTTAATGCTGCTTTTATTTTATTCACATCAACTAAACTATGGCAAACATTATTTGATTTGAAGTCTATTCACTTTCACGTGACTACTGGCTTTTTTCAATTAAAAATTAACCACGTCACATTTAAATTCTGTATGTATTTGTGGTTTTGGAATTGTTCTTGTTGCGTGAAAGAGATGCAAATAAGTAGTAGCTGAATTAATTCTGGCTGTTCTAGCTGCTTAATTGCTGTCAGAGGTATGTCATTGAGTTTATACTGGGGCATCTAAAAAAAGTCTAAGGCCTTACCATTTCGACCAAATCTAAAGGACAGCAAGGACCTAGCAATTCAAATGGTGCAAACAAAGTTTCTAAATTCCATGTTTATGAAAAGTTATAACAAAAAATCAATACGTCTCATGAAACTGAATAGACTTTAGTAGGCTGTCCATTGATAATGATATAAAGTTCAGGATTAGGCAAATGATTAGAATCTATGCTAACCTCATTTAAAGTTCTATTGTTTTTTTTAATGGAAGAAATGAATAAAACATTGCACCTTTAGAAGCCTTTGAAGTATTATATGAAGGCACATTTAAGGTGTGTGCCTAGCATGACAATTGTCTGAAAACAATTGGCGCTCTGTACTTAACTGGCAACTTAAAGGGTAAGTCCAGTGTATTTTTAGTGAATTTTTTATTGCCTTAATATGATTGTGTGACCACGTATTCCAACTCCCATGGTCTAAAAAACTCAATGAGATATGAGCCTTCACAAATGCTCATTTTTTGTTACTTCCTGTCGATGGGTGTGGCTAAACGTGACGTCACTAGTGGTCCAGATGCAGCTAAATCCATTCCCTTATAGGGGGAAATATAATCCTTTATTCTCATGCCAAGTGTTGCAATAGCACTAATTTAAAGATTGGGATCATTAGCTGTTGTTTCCTCGCCCACACCGTAGGCGTATAGGTGAAGGTACTGCGCTTGTGTTGTCAGTGTGTGTGTGTTAGCAAATATTTCAATCGTGGATGATTTTTAGGCTGATGCTACTTTTTAGTCCAGCTCTTCAGAGAATTTCTTTTGCCATTAAGGCAGAAAAAGTTGTTCTTTTTTCATAATACAGTCTTTTGTTCTTTTCCAAGGTGGCAAAAGTCGGCAGCCTTTAAGAACAGAAAAAGAGTACTAGTTACTTTTGCATTGTTGAAGCTATGGTACCTTTGAAGGCAACAAAAGGTAAAGGATAACATGGAGAACAAAGTATATGAGTGGAATTGCTTGGCTTTTCTTTATTTGTGAGATATGACAGCTTAAGTGTGACTTACCAGCCATTTTCTAACGTAGCAGCTCCTCTTTGAGAAGGTGGCTACTGCGTCCAAACTGAAGAAACTTGATATAGAAACTAGATATAGGAATTGCATGAAACAAGTAAAGCCTAAAAAATCTGTGTAAAACTGTTTGCATGTCTAGAGAAACTGAAGCTTTCTGTCCAAATTAAGGCTACATGGCACCATTTCACTAAACTGGGCAGTGTATGTAGGCTGTGTATACCACATCTTAATTGCAGCCACACCTTTAATTGCTGCAGCAGCAAGCTAGCTAAACATCATTCATCAACAAACTTTCACTTTTGTTGTGTTACTCGAGGCTGAAATAGGCTCATTGTAATTCTTGTCACAATTTACCTTCAATTTTTTTTTAGGAACAATATCTGGCAGAATAGTGTGCCTATGCATGTGAAATTAATGCATCAAGAAGCCTAATGTTTCCTCTTATTAATACTGTTTTTTAGTGTACGGATCATTTTAATGTTATGGCACTTTGAAAACCCAAAAATGTACTTTTGTCATTATAATCTCTTTTTGAAATCATGCCAATGTAAAATACAAGATCTTTATAAAGATATGAGTGAGTTTTTATTTGCATTTGGAATGGTGCAAGTTACAGTTATAGTCCTCATATCATGTGCTTGTTATAACATAAAAGTGGTCTCAAAATAGTATTGTAGAAACAAAAATCTTGGTGCATGTAGTTCTGAAATTTATATATAGTATGGTAGGTATATCATAAGTTAGCCTCCTCTTGGATGTCCAAAAATATCCTTCAAACTCCTTGCAAAAGCCTCACTAATGAAGGAGTAGTGTTGCATGCCAGATGGTTCAGGATAATGGAGAAGATGGGTATTGGGCCAATAAACCTATAATGAATACTAGCAATATTTAGTTCCCCCTTATCCAATCCCTGTCATTTACATTAATATCTATGCTATGAGCTGATTTTATTCCAGCCACTCCTTTTATTCCAATCACAACTTTTATTCCAGCCACGCCATTCATGCTTACAGCTATACTTCTAGCCTTGTGGTTTTATGTCCTTTTGTTCTTAAGTCCTTGGAGTTTCATCTTCGTCTTGCTATAGTGAGTTCCTTGGGTTGAATTTTAAATTGAAGTTTACGTCTTTTGCTCTTAGTGGTGAGTTTTGGTAAACCTATATCAGCACACTCTGACATACTTGTCTTTTACCTTATAGTTATTTTTTACTCAAAGTAGTTCTGACTGTCTTCAATAAATTTGTGTCCTTCATTTTTTGTCCTTTTTTTGTTACTAAGATTACTAGAATTTCTCTACATTGTTTCTGTCCAGTGATAAGGAACAGTTAGTAGTTCATTTTTTGCTATGATTAGTACTGAACAATACAGAGCTGCAATAGGCTGCTTTGTCAGTCATCAGGTTAGTAATTGTACTTCTGAAGCATCTTATGGAGCCAGCAAAAGCGTGTCATTTTCTATATTTCAATTATACTTCACTTGTATTTTTTGTACTTTTTGCTTTAATGGTGTTATTGTTGGGAGGAGATATTGAGGTTAATCCTGGGCCTATTACAAAGAAATGTCCTGTATGTTTTGAAGTGAATCATATTCGTAAATTGAAATGTGACCACTGTGGTCACTGTTTCAGGAATAAAAAAGGTGCCATTCCTTTATCTTTAGCAAAAAATGTCCTCAATGTTTTGAAGTATTTACAAAAAATAAATTGATTTGTGATAATTGCGCTCATAATTTAAAGGATAGGAAAGGTATAAGACCTTTAAGTCTTAAAGAAACCTAAGGCCTTAGTAGAAAATAGGGAATCTAGAAAATAACAATCCAAAAAGTTAGTCAGATATTAGGGCTAATGCTTTAAGTCAAGAAACATTTTTAATGAATGAAAAAAGCAAGAAAAGAATGTAAAATACTATAGCCAATGAATCGAGTGAGGAAACATTTTTAGGAAATCAAGAAAATAAAAAAAGAATATCTGATTATCAAGCCAATGAGTCAAGTGAGAATAAAGCTGCAAGAAATAAAAAAATAGGCAAAAAATGCGTGAACAAAGAGCATATGAAACATCAGAAGCTGCTGCCCACAGAAAGCAGATAAACAACGAGCATATGTGCGTTGTTAGAAGAGATGATACTCCAGCACAATCACAAGTTAGAAAAACACTTAATGCTGCTAGTCAGAGATCCAGTAGAAGTAAAACTATTTCTGTAGATGACGCTATAGCATCTTTTTTGAACAAAATTAGATTTGGTCCAGATTATGTCTGTGCTGTATGCCATTGTAGGATGTACTATCATAGTGTGTATCAGTTTGGTAAAGGCAAATACAGCAAAGCTGACCCCGAAATGCTAGTGAGTGTTTTGTCAGTCAAGTATAACTGTAAACCTGGTAGTCAGTTGGTGTGCCATACTTGTGATCAATCCTTGAAGGTAGGTAAAATCCCAATAATGGCCAAAATAAATGGATTAATCTTACCAGAAATACAACCGGAACTTAAGAATCTAAATGACATTGAAATTAGGCTTATTAGCTTGAGGATACCATTTACGAAAATGGTATCCTTACCTACTTGAAAGCAAATGTCAATACATGGACCGACGGTAAATGTTTCTTGTAATGTAAATAATATTTGCGATGTGCTACCACGTTTGCTGTCTGAGACTGAAATCATAGCTTTAAAACTTAAAAGAAAGTTGTGCTACAAAGGACATTACATACATGGGAATGTACGTCCTGATGTAGTGTTAAATGCCTTAAGTTGGCTTAAAAGTTCACTACCCACTTTTTAAAAATATCAAAATAAACCAAAATTCGGTACTTGATTCAGTTGTAGATGATAAGTAATTTTCTCTAGTTTTTTGCAAGAACCCATTATTGAGAACATCACTATAGATAATACAAATTCACTTCAAAGAATTGATGACAATGAGGTTCCAATGGAATCGAATGAACCAAATAGCAGTGTACCTGCTGAAAATGTTTCAGTAAGTGATAGATTATCATCTGACATTAACAGCCAAAATGAGGTTGCTATGGAAGTAGACACTCCATATAGTATCCTTGCTAGCTTTGTAAGGCAGCATGGTTTTGTTATTTTGATTTGCCAGGAGATGGTATCTGCCTTTTTCATGTCATTGCACATCAACTTTCAAGCAGTGTATCTGCCTCTGATTTAAGAGCAAGAGTTGTAGCTTATTTTAGAGCCAATCCTACATCTCCCGATGGCAGTTATCTTTCTGTCTATATTACTAGTATCTCCGGTAATGCATTGTCATGGGACAACTCCTTAAAATTAAGTGGTTGAGCTTGTGGTAATTTTTGGGTTATAATATGTAAAATATTCAAATACAAATTTTCACAACACTCTGCTCAAACATTGTCACTGTTACCCCAAATAGTGGCAACATTATAGATACTGTACATGTAGGTCAAATGAGTGAAACTCACTTTGTTGGCCTTGATTCAATCTCTAGCACTAATAATTCAGCTAATGAGCCATCAAATGTATCTACTACATGTAACATTGTAGGCTCTACTTGTACTGATAATGTTGCACCTGTAGTTATGTGTAGTTCAAATGCTAACAATGATGTTGATCCAGATACACTTGGTAATGCCACAATTTGAGAAGGAGATGAGCATTTAAGACAAATAAAAGGTGGGGCTGCAATGGCAAGAGTATTATTGCCACAGGATCCTGAGGTAGAAGCCTAAATTTATTCTGTTGCTCCTGCTGAAGGACAGCGCCCTCTTGATATTTTGACTGATCCTGTTTTTGAGGAAATGTCAAACCCCACCAAGTACCCATATGGCAGTGGAGGTTACAATACTGAAAGACCTCAAAATTTTCTTAAGAAAATACTACCAGCAACGTCTGTTGGATGTTGATGGAAAATTTTCTAGGGACATAGAATATATACTTGTTTCTCAATACATCATTGAAAACAAGCAAATAAAGGGAGCTGCCCGAAATTACATTTGGCGGCAAAAGCCGAGTAGAAACCTCACAGCTTGTGAGGCACGAAACAGAGCAGTGATCAGTGAAAACATACGTAATGATAAAGCATATGTATTTTTAAAGAGTGTCAGGGGATCTCCTACATATTATCAGTGTACATTTTATGACCTGCTTCCATTTATACGTCAGTTAGGCACCGCCACTTGGTTTCTTACATTAACAACTGCCGACATGAAGTGGCCTGATTTAATTTCAGTTATTGCAAGGCAGCACGGCGTTACATACACTGATGAAGAGATAAACAGACTGTGTTTCGATGATAAATCTAATTGGATCAGACGTAATCCTGTTACTGCTGCCTGTAATTTTCAATACAGGCTACATACTTTTTTTAATGATTTTTTAAAATCTTCAGCACAACCTTTAGGAAATATTGTTAATTTTTCTACTAGAATCAAATTCCAGTCTAGGGACAAGCTCATTTTGGAGGAAAAAGCCCCCAAAACATAAGCACTTTTCGTATTGTCGTATGAACTAGAACTGTTGGTTGAATTTTCCTCATCTTCCGAGTACAAATACTTTAATTACGAGTCCAACAACTAAAGACAATTATAATGATGCTTCTAAAATATTAACAAAAGTACGTAAAATTTTAGTTGATGGAACAACTGATGTCAGTCTTACTGATTTGCTAAGATTGGCTGAAGTTGATCCAACAGATTATTCTAGGGCAATCACTTACTCCACTAGAGGTAATATAATTGTATTAAAAAGAGAACCATCTGAATGTAACGTCAATATTTACAATTCTGCCATCTTGATAGCATGGGGAGCAAATATGGACATCCATATGTTCTAAATGCTTATGCCTGCATGATGTATGTTGCATCATATATCATGAAGGCAGAAAAGTCAATGAGTGAATTGCTTTATTCTGTTTCTGAAGAAATTAGGAACAAAAATTTGACTGTTCAGCTTCGTAGAATAGGCTTTGCCTTCTTTCAAAACCAAGATGTGCATGCACAAGAGGTAGTCTACAGAATTCTTTCATTGCCTTTAAAAATGCTAAGTAGAACTTTAGTCTTCATCAACACAAACACAAAAGAATTTAGAATACCACAGTTAAAAGAAGACACATTGCTTTTTAATCTAGCAGATGATAATACCAATGTTTTTATGAAAAACCTAATAAATAGATATCAACACTGACCACAAAGCATACAGTCAATGTGCTTCGCTGATTTTGCTGCAAATTATGTCACTGACTACAGAGTTGGTGATGATGGTGATGATGAAGAATCAAGTGATGCATTCCCCGCTATTGATGGCAGTGTGCCAGAAACTGAGAAAGAAATAATTTTAACAGGTGGTTTTGGGAAAATGAATAAAACGAGCAGGGATTCAATTTAGAAAGTTCAACTATGAATCTGATCCATCTAATAGGTACAGAGCAAAATTAATGCTATACTATCCTTGGTATGATGAGGATGTAGAATATCTTCAAGCTTATTGCACCCATGAGGAGCATTACAATAATGTTCACTCAATTATTTCTAGTAATGAGAAGAAATATAACTTTGTTTATATTGTTGATAGTGATGTGAATCTGGAGGGTCCTCCAGAGCATATCAAAGATGAAATAGCCCCTTCTACTGAAGAAGGTAGATCACATGCTCTTCAAGAGGGCAGCAATGTGCTTACAGAAGTGACTCAGGAAGACATTCAAGCAAATGATGACATGAATAATGTGCCTCAGTCACTTTGTTTTCGATTTGAAGCTGCTGCAAATGAATAAGGAGGAGATTCTTCCTGATCAATATAGAAAGTTAATGTGTGGATTGAATTGAAGGCAAATAGATATAGTAATGTTTAATCGTAGGTGGTGCAAAAAACCTGTTATAGCTTTGCGTAACAACACTCAAGTGGAACCATACTAAGTGTTTCTTAGTGGTCCTGGTAATGTTGGAAAGTCTCATGTCATTAGACCCTACACTGCAGGTATAATTGTCCAATGATATTATAACTTAAAGGAATGCACAACATGCTCATTCAGTCATTTAATTACCATACTAACATTGATATCAATACTCATCAGTGCTGCAAAGGCCATTTTATACCTGCAGTGTAGGGTTGACATGTTGGTGTTTAAATGCTGATACAACCCTACATGGGCTTGTTTGAATTTATTTTATAGTTTGAAACCAGCAACCTTGCAGGGGCTTGTTTCAATTCATTTCATAGGTTCAAATCCAACAGAGGCTCAACCCTACACTAAATAATTTTTTAAATTTTTTTGTTGTAGTTTCCATTATTTTTAAAAATTAACTTGCCACTTGCCACAAAGTTGAACATAAACTTTTACGCAGTTGTTTGGTACTATTTTTATTATCAATTATTAGATATTCCTGAAAAGTGCAAGCAAAGTAGTGTAAAACAATTTAAAATATAAAATAATTGTTCAAAATGAAAAATATAATTTGACAATGAGTTTTAAGTATTGTCAGTATTCATTACAGGAGACCTAAAAGAAGAGAAACAAAAAAGTTAAGAAGTTATTGTATTATATTATGAACAAGTGTGATAATAAAAATTTTTTGCTACAATCAAATAATAATGTGATGTTAAGAAAGCATGAAAATGTGACAGTATTGGGATGAAGGAAAGTGACGGAAGTTGCATTCTATGTTATAATTGCAGGCTAGGTTAACTTGGCAACAAAATGTTGAATAAGGAAAAATTGTGTTATATGTTTATGAGTCCTTGAAACTAAATTTTGACAAATCAAACAAAGCTGTATTGCTTTTAAATTAGTGTTATAGACATGCATAATGTACAGGAAATAAAGAAAGAATAAATATTTAATTACTATAAATTTATGTACATTTATTGATGGAGGTAAGCGTGAGATAAAGTACGAAAGAGAGAATGGGGGATGAAGGGAGAGAGAGCGTTGAGTACCTGACAATGTACATATACTTAACAATTGAAGGATCAATTTACTTGACAACATTAATAAGAAAAGGGCGGAAGTATGGAGACATGGGAGGAAAGATAAAAGTAGGTATTTACATTTAATTGTGGATGGTAAAGAAATATGAGTGGAGGAGGATAAATGTACATAAAATGAGAATTTTAAGAAGGATTTCAGCTAGTGGGAGATAGTGATTCAGGTCTAAAATTTGAATAAGTTAGAATGAATAGCTTTAATTAAATTACAATGATTAGTTAAAAGATTGATGGGTGTGGTGAGAGTAAATGTGTATATAAGGGGAGTGAAGATATAATGTAAAGGAAAGAGAGGAAAGGAAGACAAAGTCTTTGGAAGAGGGGGATAAAAGTAAAAGAGATGACAACATGAGTAATGTAGAAGCCAAGGCTCTAAGTGTAATATGTTTGTGTGTGTAATTTCCTTTGGCTATAGAAGTGTGAGGAGATACAAGAGAAGAGAGAGGTAAAGGACATAGATCTAGAAATAGAGGAATTGCAACGAAAGTGACAACTCAAAGTGTTGCATATCAGGTCATTGAGACTGGAGCTAGTGACTTTGAAAATACATAGTATGGTAGTATTGACTATGCTATTGTTTGTTCATAGACGATGAACGGTAGAATTGGGCCTCCAATGCCAGTCATAGAAATGAAGAGGAAGAGGATGAGGAAATAATAACAAACTCAATATATACATGCACCCATACACTGGAATAAACTGTGTCATTTATAGATATTGTTAAAAAAATTACATTTCAATCATTAATAATAAATATATATATGCCTGTGAGGATGCTAAATATGTGAGTAAAATAGGAATGATGGTATGACAGATATAGCAGTGGTAACAGCACATATGAGAAAAGAGAGAGTACAGCAGACATCCTTTACTTCCTAGTGTTGTCCTAAGGACAACACTAGGAAAGACAACATGGTATTTACAACTTAGGCTACTGATTACAGTTTTATACATTTTAAATGACACTCAGGGAAGACAGACAGAAATTCAGTGTGACAATGGCAAACATTTTACATCTGTACATAGTAGTATTCAATAGTACTTACATGTAAACATGACTCCTCTTTCTATTTCTATTATTGATGGACTTGAAAATGAATAGTGAAGAGAGTCATTATTACATATTAAATTTGTATTGTACGTTGTACACATAATATATTTTCAGGCAAACTTAAAACCATACATGGTCATCATTTCTTTATCCCTACATACACATGTGTATTACATAGTGTTTACGCATAGATTGATGATACAATGTATGTGCCATCAAGACACAGGTCTATGTGAGCATTGACGATACAACCATACTATTATTAACATTGTGAACATAGATATATATGGTTATTCATTCTCATTGTCAATATGTTTCTTATATAAAAATAATTAAAATGTCGCATCAATTCAAGACACGTGTATATGGCCAGTGACATTACAATCAATTGCACTATAGTCTACAACTTACTAATATGTGACCCATTGAGAAAACCAGGCCATCTGCGGGAATTATCAATTAGAGATATGGCTTCTTAAAGTTGTGACAGCGGTACATTATCAAAACTGACATTATACCACAAATATATCGTATAAAGAATTTCCTTTCATTTGATACCAAATTTGCCTTAAATAACTTGAAAGAGGTCATTTACTGACCTTTCTTTTTGTTGTGTACCATGTAAATAATGCATGATATAATGATAAAAATGACTGTAACTCAATTTCATTCGTTTAGACTTCTTGTTGCATAAATAAGCATAACTCAGCACTAGATGTGTCAAATGACTTGGAAGAAAGACCAAAAGATAGGAAAAACTTTGCTTAATTAAGAAAACCATAAATCTCAATTTTCAATTTTGGAGCATATAGCCTGGTTTTCTCATATCGGGTCACATATAATTATAATGGTTAACAAATGTCTGGTAAGACTTATATGCATGTACACAAAGGCTGAGCTAAGTAAGGCAAGATATAACTTTATGAACAATGTAAAATGACACAGTGAACACTGAACAGACATGTAATGAAATGAGTACATAGTGAATGCATGTTTTATACCATCATTTACTTAAAGTGCTTTAGTAGTGACAATTAATGAAGTACCAAATACATTAAAGTTCAGTCATAACACATGTATCTCTACTCATTCTCGTTGCTGTCTGTGTCACAACTGTCATAAAAAATGCAGTGTGACAATGACAAACATGTTACATATGTAGTGAAGACTACTTAAACATTACTCTTCATTGTATTTCTATTACTGATAGACTTGAAAATAAATAACAAAGAGAGTCATTATTTCATATTAAAGGTAAACACTATGTAATACTCATTTGTATGTATAAGCATAAAGAAATGATGACCGTATATGGTTTTGAGTATGCCAGAAAATATTAGTGATGATACAGTGTATGTGCCATCAAGACACATGTCTATGTGACCTTTGACATTACAATGCATGGTTTAAACTATCAGTTATATATAATATGCCATTGTATTCACCCTAAAATTTATGCATTTATGATGATAATAATGGACTAACAAATTAAGTATTGTATACCAAGCAATTGTCTTGAATACAGTCTCACAGCCTGTCTCTCACCCTCTGTCTGACATAAAAATGGGAGTATGTGGATAATATGATTAAGTAGGTGTGGCCAAAGGTGAAATGCTATAATTATATGAAAATGTCAAGACACCTTCAGAAACAAGCAAGAATGGGTAAGTGCAAAATTTTGTAAATTGAAATTATACTTTGTTTTAAAGGTGCAAGGAAGAGAAAAGGTAATGAAGATTTGCAACGAAATACTATTATTGGATATACAATAAGGTGGTGAGAAAAAAGGAGGAAAAGAAGAGGTTGGAGGAAAAGAAGAGGTTGGAGAAAAAGGAAAAGGTTAATGATGTAATTTTCTATGAATACTAACATAGCTTTAAATAGAGAAAGAAGGGTTTATGAGACCTGAAGGGACGGAAGTAGAAAAAGGTGAGTGACAATTTCATTGTCAGTGTAATTTTCTGTATTAAGCAGAGAAGAGCAATTTGGTGAAATAAGATGTGATAGAAGTGAAACAGACAGGTTTGTGAATAAAGATTGTATTACAATGTGCCATAAAAGTGTCATTGATAGATGAGGAAGTAGTGATAGGAAAAGGTAAGTTAATTATTCTATGTTTTAATGGTGTGTTATAAATAATCAGTAAAAGACAAAGATGAAGTGCGTGTAGAAAGTCAAGAAGAAAGAGAAAATGAAGGAGGTATGTGACTATAGATTGGTCTTACCATAATGTCATATTTTGATGGCTTAGGAATAATCACGGAGGAGATGGAAATTTTCACCAAATGTCCACTTGAGGAAGAGACAGCTCGGGCGGACATTCCCAGCCTGACCACAAACAATCAGGTGACACCAGGTCCTACTCTGCCATCAACTACTGTCCTCTCAAGGGAAGAATGTATTGCTAAAGCAAAGGCATTGAAAAGAAAATATGAGGAGTGTAATAAATGTGGCCTGCCAACTGAAGTGAATCTAGAAGTACCCCTCCCTGCAGAAAATAGACCTAAGAAATGTAAAATAGAAATTAAAATTACTTTTATATAGTACTTGATGTTAAATAACTGCACAGCAAATAGTCCTTAGTGAGTTAATGCACAAAAATTTGCCTAAGAACATAAAGAAAGTGGTATGAGTCCATGAGAATGACCTGCCCATCACTGTCACATAGCGCCATTAGTGTGTGCGATAATCTATGGGTGTGTACCTCCACCCTCTCATTATTTTAATTAATAATTATGATGATAAGGAAATGCAAAATTCTTAGTTTTCAAGAGAGAGAGAAAAGTCAAGAAAGATGACAAAGGGAGATGCATAAAGTGTGCATGCAGTTGAGTGTGTGGCCATAAAAAGTTTAGTGATTAGTTGTGACTATCAATTAAGTGATGCCAAGTTCTCCAACTAGTCCCATTTCTGTAAGGAGTCAGTAGATGCCGTTGTGGCAAGTGTATATACTTCGTGTGTTTAACATGAGAGTTTTACAAACTGTGAGAGAAGAATAGGTGTAGAGAGAATGAAGATCCTGTTTTTGTTAATGTGGACAGACCCATTGAAGAAAGTGGTACTAATTGAAACAAAAGTGCAAAATACAAGTTGAAATGAAATTTATATGATTAATATTACTTGATGTTGCAGAAAACTGATAACTGAAGTGAAACATCCCGGAAATTTAATTGCAAAGGAGTCGGAAAAGGTATATCCATGATGTGGGAAGAACATTGGGTTTAGTAATCCTGTATGAGTCAGTGGCATAGAGAGGAAATGAAGGGACAGATGTGGGGAGATTGAAGGAGGTGGCCATCGTCATGTCATGAATCTGGACATGTCTCTTGGTCCTGGGAGAAGCATTGCTATATGTAAAATACAAGTTAATTATATTTTACATTATTACTTTATGTTAAAATAACTAAATGGAATGGCTAAAAATGATTTCTTGACAGTAAGAAATGCTGGGGTATCCATTATGTGCTAGAGAAAAAGAGGCCCATGTAGTTGTGTATATACTTGTTATTCGTGTCCATTGGAAGATATTTTTTTCTAAAAGATGAGTATGCTTATGTACATGTATGATGTTATTATGCTATACATACTTGAAGATAAGGCAATATTAGTTGTCAATTTCGTACTTTAATGGAACTTTTTTTTAATGTCAGTAGTGCAGCACAATAATGATGAGCAATCATTGTCAATTGTTTTCTTACGAGTACAAAAAAATAAGTGAGATACTTTAATGTGACTGACTTTTTGGATTAGATAAATAATTTTACTAGGAAGACTCTTTTATCACAATTTAGAAGTGATCCTGTATTATATAAGAAGTGATCCTGTATTCTATATAAATCAGCAGTCGGTGGTATTATGAATGAATGCTTGCTTTTTATGGGAGGAGCATTTAGCAAAGACAGGGAATAAAGGGACAGTGGAAAGTCAGGAAACGTTTTGTCATGAATGTGGACCAACCTCTCTTGGTTGTAGAAACTGCATGGGCATACGTAAAATACATACAAATTAATAATTTAGAGTTACCTGATGTAAAAGTAACTGTATATGACAGTGATATACATGTAGTAGAAAGATTTGTTTAATGTAAGAATGCTGGCACTCAAAAAGGTATCTGTCATGTGTTAGAGAACATTAGGCATATGCAGTTGTGTACTTGCTATAAGTGTCCATGTGAAGAAGTTAACTTTTCCTAAAAGAGAGTAAATTATTATATAATTTTAGATTTGGTACTATGGGTTGTCATGTTTTCTACTTAAATTCTGTCTTGATTCTGTATTAAGTACAGCAAAGCAATCATTGTAGATTGTTATCTTAAGCATAAAGAAGTGAAATATGTACATGTAAATATGACTAACTTTTTTGATAACATGAATAGTGTCACTAGGGACATTGCTTTATGATGATTGAGAAGTAAAAAATGACAAGCATAATGTTTCATCTAAAAAGTGTAAAATATGTATTAATAATTGTGATAACCACTGTGATTTGCTAAATAGATGTTACTTTTTATGTCATTTTTATACAATGGAAAATGAGCCATTGATGATTACTAAAGGTAAGTTATTATGATGAAGTGACATAGATATCTATGATAATAATACTGATAGACATCACCATAAAAGGTGTTGTTTTACAATGAGAAAATATACTTTAGGTAAATGCAAATAAGAGTGATAACAACAAGTTAATTGTTATTATGTGTTCACTGCCTTTATAATAGATGAGCATTATTATTTCTTACTTATGAGTGGGTAATATATTTGCTAATAGTAAAATGACAAGAGAGAACTGCAATGAATTTTGACTGTTTTATGATGAAGAAACAATGATGACCACTATTAGTTTTTTTAACAGAAGAAATATGTTATAATAAGTTCATTATTTGTAAAATTAAAAGAACTTTGACAGTACTTTTTGTTTAATGTAATGAAACATGAAAATTTTGTAATGGTCTAGTACAAAGAGAAAGAGACAGTGACAACAATAGTATTAAGAAAAAAAACTTAATGTAATGTAGTAAATTCTGCAAATTCTTGCTTTTATTTGTGACAAAAATGCTCCTTTTTGAGGTATATTGTTTGCTTCTTGGAAAATGTAATATTGATGACCGCTGTTATTTTTTCTAAGGAGAAAAATACATGTAGTTATGTAAAGTATTATAATATAAATATATGCTACTTTTTCAGGTTTGTAGTTCCTATTATGCTTGGTTGACTAGGTACATAATTTGAAGTGCACTGATAAAGTATGTAAACATGTGACATGATTAATTTAATGCTGTTTACCCATTGTAAGTGGCAACATGATGATCTGTTTGTGCAAGAGAAAGGTCAAGTTCTATTTCTAAAGGGAATGGCATTTTAAGGGCAATCAAGATAGAATGATAACCTTGAAATGTATGGGATTGGAAAAATTGCCAAAGAAATTCATGTCTCATCCTGTGTGTATTGAAGTATATACACAGTAGATTTCATATTTTGTGAATAGTAGCTATACTGGAACTGATTTGACAATTGTATGTGACAAAATTACCTGTAATGAAGAGAAATAACATTGAAAACAAAGGGGAAGTCTTACCTTTATCTTGCTTGTGGGATATGATTTTTTTGGGACACGGGACACATTCAACATGTAACATTTAAAAGTGAAATTATGACAATGAAAACATGTCAGTTTAAGGTGATCAACTGTGTATTTTTAAAAGGCATATGAGAACACATTCAACATGTTTGATAGATTTATCCAAACAAGTGAATATAGCGGTAAACCCATTATACCTGTGTAAAACTTAATCCACTATGTCAGTCACTATTTCATAGTGATTTGGTGGATGGCAAAGATATAGCGATGGTGCAACATTTAAATATTGCACAGCTATGCTAGCATGGCAAATAGCAGCAGTCCACCGAACATCAATCCAATTATAAGGTGCACAATTACACAGTTAGAATATTGCTTCTACATCTGCAGGGATTATTAAAAATAAGAATAGAAGTATGCAGTAAGTGGTCCATAGCATAAATTTCAACTTCTGATGCCCAAGTACGATTTCTTGCCATTTTAGATCTTTCAATATACATTATTCATTGTAGCTAGAGTATCTGGTGCATTAATGTTTTACTGCAATCTATTGAGGCAATGCACAAATAAATGTGACCATAATTGACAAAAGGTACCTTATGGCGGGTAGTGAAATTTGTCTTTATGGCATAAGAAATCCAACTTCCTGAGCCCCATTTATCATAAAATTACTCCACAGGATGCAAAAAGTTACCATGAAACTTTTAGAAACAATGATTGTCTAACAAAGCACTCACAGGTTGATATTTTTCATTATAACAATCAATTTTAAAATCTGCCATAAAGGCCCTTTTGTCAATTATGGTCACAAATGGCTACAACTTCTCATGTGTTCTATTACTTTTGCACGAATATGTAGATGCTGCTGTTGCGTTCCAGTTATGATATGAGATATGGAACAAAAAAAGTAGTTGCCATCCCCTCTGATGCTAACACAGGTTTGAATGCTTGGACATCTAAGCTGGATATTTGGGCCCCTATTTCTTACACCATTGGATGCAATGAACTGCATACCTAAAATTTGGCAGGTTGCTCTTTGCCAGGTTACTCAACCAGGGATGTAGATGATGTCAGGCCAATTTGTAGTGGGCCTAGACCTTGACTGTGGTGGTGCTGACTTAGTTTCATCAACAAGACAGTCATCATCTGTACTTTCATTGTCACTTGCAATGTTTGTGGAAAGTTTTTGACGCTTATTTGGTACATTTTGACAAGGAGGAGAAAGGCTCCTCTTCATAAGTTTTATGAAAC
>NW_003546287.1:95200-97533 GCF_000090795.2 Amphimedon queenslandica | reverse complement strand
AAAGGACTTTTCTGTTCCTCCACACCACTAACAAACATGCTTAGTGGTCTCATGTTATGACATGAACATTTTGCTTGTTCATGATCGCTTTGATGAAGTAAATGCCTTTTTATGCTGTCAAAAAAAAGCCTTTGATCAGCATTTAGCATAGCGTCACATTCTTCAAGACTGAGACCAGTATCAATATACGATTTGCAACATCTTACATAGCAGAGATTGCTTCACCACAAACAGTAGGGCCTATATCTTCATCTGGCTGGACCCAACAAGCATCTTTTGCTTTGTCTATTTCTGTAATGAGAGTTCTACATCGCAACATTTGTTGCAGTTTTTCATGATGAAAAGAAGCATTGTCATTGGATGCTATTAAGCAATCAAATGCTTTTTCTGCAGTTTTAACATCTGTTATGAGGGAAGGCTCATCTCTAAAGGGTACAAAAGGAGTATTAGAGAATAGTAGTATTTCTCTTTTTTATCCTCCTTTCTTGGGTCATATAACCAATGATTAGGAAGACGTGGCTTTCTTAATGTTTTGAAAGTTCTCATTCCTGATTCGTCTTTGTGATAGAAATCAATGTGGGCTGCAAAATCATAAAGACACATGTCATCAAGACGTGCTGGTCTCTGAGGATAATATGTATCACGTTTATTGTTGCAATAGATATTGTGAGTTGATGGATCATTTTCAGCAAGAGCCTGTAGATCTGCATATGTGATGAGTATGTGCCTCCTGTTTTGAGACATAGACACATTGATCCATTGAACAGTATCAGATTTTTTGCAAAGATGGTCTCTCAAAAGCATGTCACTTGCCTCATACACACCACTTCCTCTAGAACGAATACACCTGAGGCCAAAGCTCCACAGTCAACTGAATACACTTCTGGTTTCACTTATTTCCTGCCACAAGTCCTGCATGTGGCTTTTGTTGCTTTTGTGACATAAGAAGTCACATAATTTGCTAAAGCAAGTGACGTTTCATTAATGTATTGGACATTAATATTTGCTCCCCATCGTAGTAGCAGCAGTGGATTAAAATCATTAACTCTGGTTTCAGCCTCATGGCATTTTAAATCATATATTTTTTGATGAGCTTTGAGATTTTTGGTAACATCTTTTAGTGTTGTTTTTGATGTTACAGGGCATGGGAAGCCATATTTACATCTTTGAAAATAGTGACCACCAGATTTGTATTTCTTTTTGCAGTAGGCACTACATTTATGCAATTGTTTGGACATAACTGCCATATGTAATTCTGGGCAAGTATTATGATTAGGAATGTGAAAGGTAATGTACCTGTCAATAAATGCTATGACATCTTCAGGTTTGTCCTGACCCATTTTAGGATCATCCCTTATCCAAAGAAGGACGTGATAATGTGGAGCACCACGTTGATGGTACTCTTTTTTCCAAAAAAGTGTTCTACTTGCCTTAAACCTTGACCCTTCTTAACAAAGATTGAAATAAATTCATGAAATTTTTGTGAAAACTGGCGAGATACAGAAATAGGATCTTCAGTGCATAATCTGCCATTGTCGTACGAGTCAGGGACATCATTGATTTTCCTCAAATATTCAAGAATGTGAGGAGATTCATACTCAGCACAGCTAAAAGTGCAAAAGAAAGTGGGAGAGCCAAACTCTCTTATACAGTCAACATCTCCTTTACGTTTAAACCGGAATTGCTTAGTGCCAGGAACAGACTGGAGTGCAGTACATAAACTCGCTTCCAATTCTCTGTCTGCATTGTTGAGCATAGTTAGCATACATGTTTGACTGCTTATTCTTAGTGTGTTGTATATGCCACTTTTCAGCTCCCTTAATTCTTTCTCCCGTAATAAAAGGAAGACATAGGCTGGGTTCTTCCTATACCTCGAGTCAACATTAAGAAGTCGAGATTTAATATACTCTGCATTAGTAAGTTTAACTGTATGAGAATAATTGGCACCAAAATTCCCAGTTGGAAAAAGAGTAGGAAAACACATGACATCAAGTGTTTTTCTCAGTTGTCTAAAGGATTTTCTCTAATTTTATTCATCTTATACTGAAAAATATCAAATTCTATACTTAATTGATTATCCAATTGTCGAATTGTGTACAATTGAAATTAAGCAATGTCTTCTTTGGTAGCTTCTTCAACTAAAGTACTAGTGGTATCATTTGACAATTCAAGGACTTTTTTAGCAGTTTTGTCAGGAGAATCATCATCAACGGATGCATATAGCCAGTTAATGTCTTTTAATTTCGTAATGGCTGCTTTGAGGGAAGCCATGTCAATAAGAGAGCGCCAAATGACCTTTTTCTTTGTAGGTACACCATTGAGAATGATATAGA
>NW_003546287.1:66784-94215 GCF_000090795.2 Amphimedon queenslandica | reverse complement strand
TCATCATGCAAATCAGATAAAGCAGAACCTTGTTTCAATGCACAGGCAGCTGTGTGCTTTCTTTTTAATTGAGGAGAGGAACTTTTACCACACTTCAATTTTGTGTACTTGTAGGATGTTTCATAAAAATATGGTTCTCCACTAGCTAGATGGCAACCATCACCAAAGTCAGTGAGGCTTGCTGCTTCAAAATTTTTGACTTTAAAAAAGCTTTATAAAATTGTGAAACTTGTTCTTGTCTTTGTTCTATTGCAGAGTTTACAAGTTTGCTAGCTGCATATCTACAGGCAGTATTAAACACAGCAGTAGCAGAAAGTTCTTGGGCAAAAGGATAGTTATTCTGAAAATGATATACTACTTGAGTTTCAACTGCCCAAAGTTGAAGTTTCAGTTTGTTTAAATATCTAAAAACTTTAACTTTCTTTGGTTTTCTCAAATTATATCTAGACTTTTTTGCAGTTCTTATTTTGTCGTATCTTTTTCTATAATAAGCTCTATTCTGCCTGTTTTAAGCATAGGATTAGAAAGCCATTTTGCCCTAGCATAAAGTGTAGCAGCTAATCTTTTCTTATAAGGATTAGCCATATATTTAGCTCTCTTGTAACTAGCAATTTGAAACTGATTTTTGTAATAATGCATTTGTACTATCATCCTTTCTAGGGGACGATTTCTATGAAAATGAGCTCTCACCTGAGCTTCCTTGTTTTCAGGATTTTTATTGAAATGAGCTCTCACTTGAGCTCGTTCCTTTTCAGGATTTTTATTGAAATGAGCTCTTACTTGAGCTCATTTCTTTTCAGGATCTTTATTGAAATGAGCTCTCACTTTAGCTCTTTTTTTCAGGATCATTTCTGAAGTTGGCTGCCACCTGTGCTCATTTTTTAACGACCTGGGGGTGAAGCCGCCAGGTCATTCCTCTAATTGAATTCACCGTCGCACCATCTATATATATATATATATATATTTGTATGTCCACACTTACATTTCTTCTATACATGTTGTATTGAAGAAATAACAAGCCTTAGCAACCACCCGCCCACGCTCCTTTACGTGAGTGGGTGTGGTCACGGCAAACAAAATGGCGGCTTACACATGGGACAAAGTTAAGAGCTTTGTAACAGCAAGAGAGCATAGAGATACTGTCTAGAAACTTTTCTAGAAGCATTAAAAGGTACAGAGAACCTAATAATGACCAAGTTGTACTTGCAAGGTGTTGAAATCAATTATAGGAATACTTTTTAACCTGTTATGCTTGTTCACAATTTTTTCCTCCTTTGTTTTTTGAGTTTTGGTTCTTGTTTCAAATTACAAATTCCGCCACTATCTGAAGCACTAAATGTACATGTACTAATTTCATTAACAGCAATATTATTACTATTATCAACAAAGGCATTAATACATTTATCACCCAAACTGCTGAAAACGTTATCAGACTCAATGGCCTCATCAGTATCAACTTTAGTCTTCTAAGAGAGCTGATTATCAATACGTTTCATCCTAGCAGATTTGGGATCTTTCCTTTTCGGAGGCATTATTGTAGATTAAAGAGAAAAAGGCACATTAAAAGCATCATGTTTTAGGTGTATTGAAATTCATTTTACAAATATTATAAGTAATACACCTGACATATATGGAGCATGTTTGAAATGAAGGTCAATAACTGGATACGGTTTTGCACCCCACCCTGTACACCATTCGACAACATTAAAACTCCTGTACATACATGTATATGTTGTACCATGTATCAGTGCTATAAAGGTGGCATTATAATATTATTATGTTAAAAACAATTAAAATCAGTGAACACAATTAAAAGTCACTGGATAGCAGAGAAAATGTTTAACTTAAATTTATGCTTCAATATACACAATTATATATACAATGTACCATGTACATGTATTTCCCTCACTTAAAGATATAGTAAACAAAAAAGAAAAGAAGAAAGTGAAGAAAGAAGTCACTGAAAGGATTGGAGGGAGAGAAGGACAGAGGGATCACTAGCTAATATGAAAATTGGACAGATACAGGTGGGCACAAAGGCAGGAAAAGTAGATACTGGTTTCAAGCCGGTAACTATAACAAAATACAAGACATAAAAGTTAAGATGAATGAGTTCAGTGAAGTGAAAGTAGAACTATTATTATATCTTATAAGTTATGCATGTATAGGTACATGATATTACCTCACACTGAACTTAGTAAGGGGCTGAGTGTGAGAAGAAAGCCAGAGAAAGTACTCGCTATTCAAGTAATATGACTGCAGAACAAAAACAGAAAAGATATGAAATATATAGTTATACAAGACGACATGATGAGACTTGAGAATTTATATTGCCAGGTCCCGGAGATATTACCTGACAACTCTGTAATGGGTGACAGTCTGTAATGAGAGGTTGCTCAGAAAATGCTGGGTGAGAAATGAAGCACTAGCAACTAGGAAAGACTGGAGATACAAATGTACTGTTGTTGTGAGCATGCGCAATAACTATAGGAAAATGGCGTCCAACAACTTGCTGAGTCCACGTGTGCTTCAAAGAAAAGAAAAAATCATTACATCCAACTACAATAGTCATGGCACACTGCACTAGCGTCTCTAAAATGCAAGACAATGGTGTAAAAATCACCTTTCTATGATAAAAAGTCTAGGAAGAGTTCTTCCTTCACTGTGGAAGAAGGAGATACCTGAACATTTGGTGCATGCATTCATTTGTGGTAAAACTATCTTATGGACGTTATTTACCACTTTTCATAACACTGCCTTCCTTTTCTAGAATTATAAAGGACATCTACACTGTAAAATAAGTGACAAAGAATTCCTGAAGATTTTTACAGGGCTCAATATTTCTGGGGTGGCAGCCATTTTGGGGGCGCGACAACCGCTTGGTAATAAAAGATAAAAATAATCAAATGTCATTGTCAGTGTCAGTAGCAACCACAAAATCATCAAGAGCAGAGTTAGACTTTGAGTGGCATCTAACTCACTGGTGGAATCATCTGATTCATCACTGGATTCTCCACCGACATGAATAACAAACTTGGACACACTAAATCTTGCATGTACATCAAGTCTGTCATTCAGCCATTAGTGGTCCTCAACTTTAACTCTGACATGTTTTACCGAACCAGCCCACGGCTCCTGAGTTACCACCTCAAAACCCTCCCATGCAAGACGCTCAACCTCATTAAGAGTGAACTGAGAGGTGTTTGCCTTTATATGGCCCTTAACCTGTGCCCAAGCCAATTCAATTGGATTGAGCGTACAGTGGGCCACAGCAGACAAACAACATCATGTCCAGCATCTAGAGCCATTTTATCAATCATAAATATTATTGTTTAGTGAAGCCCATCCTTCTGGTAGCATCTTGTATAATTCAGAAGATTTGTGACTTTGTGCTACCAAAACCAAACTCTACACCATAAAACGCTAGCCACATAATCATCTTGGACTAAGTCCAACTTTTCTTAGGCATCTCTTCCTCAATCCTTGAATGATATGAGGCATTATCCATAACAATAAGACTATTAGTAGGAACATTTGGAGAAGCTTCTCATGAACTTACTCCTCAAAGTGCTCTCCAGTCATTTCATCATGGTAATCCCTGTGTCTTTCTTGGATTGGAAGATGAGAGTGGTGTTGGGGATATAACCCATCTCACGTCCCGCTCCAAGAATAATAAAATGCTTACCCTTACCCGATGGGCGTCTCCTACCACCTAAAGTCCCCCCTGTTACAGTATCTTCTGCTACCCAGGCCAAATCTTTGCCATCATGGGCATTGGCCCAGGTTTCATCAAGAAAGACTACTGGTTTATTGTTGGCCCGATTTTGCATCATCTTACACTGGTAATCTCACCTCTGATCAATATGAGGCTGCTCATAATAATAGCGTCTGTCGTCCACCCTCTTATATTTAAACCCCATTTCCCTCATTTCTCATTGTAGTAGTGTCCTTTGTCCTTTCAAAATTCCATCTTGACGTAGAGTGTCCCGTAATTTAGTCAATGTCAAATGTTCCTTCCGTTCATTAAATCCATAAATAGTCCGCCGTATAACTTCAATGTCAAAACTGTCAGTAGTTACTTTTCGCCTAGAGTGTCTGTATCGTTGTAGTGGAGACTCAATATTGACATTATTCATAATGAGATGTGTGTTTTGTCCGTCAGTCTCTTCATTAGTCCCTTCGTCTATGATCAATTCCTCTTCAATAATATTCTGTTCACTGTCCTGTGACTGTGGTGGTTCAACTTGTTCTTCTCCTATGCCCTGTCTAGGCCGTCTTTGTTCTATGCTGTTTTATCGTTCATCATCGAGTTGCTGTAGTTTGTTTCGTTCCTTAATTAATTTGTTCACAGTCCTAATACTTAGTTCTAAAGAATAGAAAAGTAGTAATCAACAGTTTCATTATTTTCAAACAAGATGGACTAACTTGTAGGGTCTGCTGTCCTATCAAATGGTTCTGCACCTCGTCTGGTTGTAATAAGAGTAAAAATAGTCGTAAACGTTGCCTACAATAGTTTTCGTCTGTGATTTAAGTCATATTCCTTGTCCTATTCGTCCTGCTCGTCTTACTTCCTCCCGTTCCCTTTTGCTGGTGTAGTACAAAGATTCGCCGCCATTTTCCTCCAGTAAGTTTACTGCCCATGTGTTCACAAAGCGTAGGTATTAGTAATGGCGTATGTACCCGCTAAGTGGCCACGTGCATTGATTTTTTGTTTCCCTTTAACAAGCTTTGCTCTACTACTATCTTTTTTCAAAGAACCCAAAATGTAAGTATTGCACAACAGTAAAACACCACTGTTTATAGCACATAAAATGAGAAAGTTATTCAAAATTTAAAATGGCAAAGTTAGTGATACTCCTTTAGGTACTTTCTGGACTGCACCACTCAAACCTATTTAGCTTTGGTGAGGTGCTCTCTCCATTGCTTCTGTCACATAATAAAGGGCACAATGTACCCCAGCCACGATTGCTAGTCCTTCGAGTACTTTGGTAACAACACTGTTAAAACCAATGTGTCTAGCCTAAGCGAGATGCTCTTCTCCCTCACATGTTAGGAGCCAAGTTACCCCTGCTGTTAATATTACTCCTTGGGGCACCTTGATGACTCCTCCACTTAAACCAATGCAACTGGCTGTACCAAAATGCCTTTCTCCATTCATTGTATCACACGTGAAAGGGAAAGTATGCTTGCAGTTGATGTGTGTATATCAATTGCACACAAGGTAGACTCTACTGCATGTACTCCATCATCTAACAGGACAACGGAACATTCTCCTGGTATCTCAAATATAAAAGAGCGAAGTATTTCTGCAATTGTGGGTGTAAATGTTTCGCGCAGTTCTCCCTCTGTGTTTGTCAAAAAATGCTTATCACCATTCATTACTTTGGCTCTGAAGTCATGTGAGCAGTCTGATTTTCATTGTTTTGTAGATGAAGAAAATACCAATGGTGCACAGAAAGAGGTCCATGAAATGTTGCCACCTCCTTCAACAAATAAGAAGTGGGTTCAAGAGGCTGTGGCTATTTTATCAAACTTTTCTGGTATGAATGTTGTTGAACGTAAGGATCCCGTTAAACGGATTCCTTGCAGTGAAATTGCTCCTCATATTTGTGATGAGATTGTTGGTGATGGAGCATGTTTCTTCAAAACGCTATCTAAAGCCATTACTGGTACTGAAGCAAATCATTATGCAGTTCGTGTGTCCTTGACTTTGTTTATTCTTCACCCTGAAAATGTTCTTGCTTTTTGGTAGACTTCTTCGCCAGGGTGTTGTGTATGATATAGATGCACAAAAAGCTGTGACAAGTCACATCAACAGATGTCGACTGTACTTAGAAACTGCATGGTCTACTGAATATGAGGTATTTGCAGCTGCCACAATGTTTAAAGTGAAAATTAAGGTTTTCACTGAATATGTTGATCACCGTGTTTGGCACAATTATGTCCCACGGTTCAGTAACAAAACTTGCATAGCACCTATGCAAGTCATGTTATACCTGTATCACATAAATAGTAATCATTATGATTTAGTCATACCTGTACTTAATTAGAAGCAATGTAGCCTTGGACTTGACTTGTTGTTTAGAGAGTTTCTTATCTTTTTTCCCTTTTTCTGCGTTCCACTTAACCTAGATTATTGTTACAGTCAATACTCGTAGCCAATTTGTCAGTCAGAGTTTCATTACAGTTGTTAACGTATGCCAATACTTGTAGTTGGTTAGTCACTCAGTGTTTTGTTGTAGTTGTTATAGTTTACTTTTATATTTGTACTTAGTAAAAATATTACTACACATAGTGCCTAATATTGCAAAACTTATATTATTCATTTGTGGCATTTGCCTACACCTTTGCAGCACATTATAAAGCAGAGATATATGTGTACAATGATCTTTACTTGTTCATTTTACTACATACCTTAGTTTGTGTGGTGACTTACACAGCAGTAGTTGTCAAAGTGTTGTACTGTATCACATTTGTGGTGGTGCTATGTGACAACTGTACCATGCCATATTCGTGGCTAGTTGTTGTAGTTTTACTGTCATATTTTGCATATATTAGTATTTGATGTTTTTAGTTCTCTAGTACACGTACTCCCTGTATTACAGATTGCTTTCTATTCATGGCATTTGCCTACGCCTTTGCAGTACTTTGTTATAAAGGCAGAGATGTGATGAGAGAATTGTTATTAATTCGTGCATACCATGGTTTGTTTCTTGACTAATTCATGTGCAGTTTTCAAAGAGTCAATGTACTTCATGTACTTCATGTCGTACCACGCTTTGGGTGGCGCCATGTGACAACCACAATGCCACACAGTATTTGTGAGTGATATAAGTAGCTTGTACCACACCTCGGGTGGCAGCATGTGATAACCATACCACACTGTTGGTAGCTTGCAAGCAGGTTGCATAAGTCGTACCACGCTTTGGGTGGCGATATTTTTCAACCATACCAGTTTTATTGGTGGCTTGCAAGCAGGCTGTAGTCGTACCATGCGTTGGGTGACAACTTTCAATGGCAGAATGCGTGGCTTGGGCTTATCACGCTTTGGGTGGCAGCTGTTTTGTTGTTAAATTGTAAAAATAATTGTAAAGTGTATCATTTTCTCATTCTTTGTTTGCCAAATTAGACACACGTACATCTGACTGCTTTATGTGCTGCTTAGGTGTTTTAACCTGGAATGTGAGACTACCTCATTGTGGTACAGGTTGGGATTTGCCTTTTCGAAAAATGCTGAATGTCTCTCATCAAAATTTCATAAAAACCTGCAACTTCCATTGCATTTTGTTACTCCTACTTTCTTTCTGAATAGCAAACTATTGCATGCTTTGATACCAGCAACAAATGTTTTATCTTTAAAGCTATTTCAATTTTGTAATCACCATGCTGAATTATTATATGTTATGCACTGCAGGAGTTGCCACCATCCAGTTAAGTACTTTAGTCTCATTTTTTTGGTAATAAAAAGCTTGATTGAGCCCCACATCTTCATTTGAGACAATACCTTCAGTTGCTGCAGCGGAGAATTCTGCTGAGTAGCTTACCTTTTCTCTGCTCAGTCCAAACAAGCTGTTTCTGTACTCTGCAATACTTGTTTGTATGTCAAGAGATACCTATTTGATGAGCCTACTCATGATTTCCTCTTACTTGTAACAAACACTAATGTATTAAACTTATTTTTTAAGGCAATGCCCAGCTAATTGGACAAGATGTGTGACAAATTATGTCCATCAGAAATGACATGTTTTGTCTCAGTTGCTATCAACTTGTTATTAATGAATGCATGCTTATATGTTTAGCACTATACTGCTGAACAGTTGTTAATGGTTTGTGTTACATAACTAGCTACATTTACAATTGAACAAATTCCGATTGCTGCAAACTCTGCAAGTAAAAATGTATACATTATCTCTTGTTAGTTAACTGCATAAAAATTGCAAATGTCATTTTCATAATAATAAATGGATTAGTTTCAGAAAGATTTCTATGTGCTAAAGCTTTTTTAACGACCTGGGGGCATAACCCCCAGGTCGTTCCTATAATTGATTTCACCGTCGCGCTATCTATATATATATATATATATATATTTGTATGTCCACACTTACATTTCTTCTATACATGTTGTATTTGAGAAATAACAAAATTCATAAGCCTTAGCAACCACCCGCCCACGCTCCTTTACGTAGTGGGTGTGGTCACGGCAAACAAAATGGCGGCTTAAGTTTGGGACAAAGTGAAGAGCTTTCTAATAGCAAGAGAACATAGAGATACTGTCTAAAGACTTCTCTAGAAGAATTAGAAGGTAGAGAGAGCCTCTGTAAGTCTTAATAAAATCTAGTTAGTCTTGCAAGGTGGTAAAATCAATAATTATTATAGGAATATTTTTTACACTGTTACGCTTGTTTTCTGTTGCAATGAACAAAAAACCAAATTGTTCCACTAAATAGTTTGTCATTCTCCTCATAATGTTGTAGTTTATTACATTTATCTCTACCGTCATGTCATCCACATTTAGTTGCTTTTTATAATGCTTGCAAAAATACTTGGGTATCTATGTCATGCTTTATTTCTTCTTATCTTAATTTTTATTTCACATTTGCAGTGAACGAATGGTGAAATACCTCTAAGTTTTTTCCTTATAGGCATACTGAAACTCACAATGGTTCATTGTGTTGTTGTTATGGCTTTGTCTACATACTGTGGTGGTTTTCTGCAATACATAGCTTTCAGCCTCCTAATAATTTCATGATAAGTCACTAAATGTGTATCACTTTTATCTTTTTTAGTTTTTTGTTACAAACAAAAAATGAGGGAGCAAGTGAGCTTTATGTCGCACAATCTTCTGACACAAGGTATAGTGCATAGCAATTTCAAGTTTGAGTACTGAAATGTAAAATTTTTGGTTCCGTCCATAGAAAAGTTATGAATCAATGAAGAATCGGTACTGAATTTAGGACATGATAGAAGTCTATGTGCCTTCACAAAGCGATAAAATTATAGTCACGATTTTTGTATAATTTTAAAAATTTGTGACCTGATATGAGAAAACCAGGCTATCTGCTCCGAAATTGAAAATTGAGATTTTTGCTTTTCTTAATTAAGCACAGTTTTTCCTTAGTTTTGGTCTCTGTCCCATGTCATTTGACACATCTAGTGCTGAGTTATGATTATTTATCCAAAAAGAAGTGTAAACGGATGCAATTGAGTTTTAGCCATTTCTATCCTTATACCCTGCATTATTTACAAAATGCACAACAAAAAGAAAGGTCTGTAAAATACCTCTTTTAACTTATTTACGGGCAAACTTGGTATCAAATGAAAGAAAATTCTTGATATAATACATTTTTGATAAAATCTCAGTTTTGATAAGGTACCACTGTCACAACTTTGGGAAGCCAAATCTCTAATTGATAATTCCCGCAGATAGCCTGGTTTTCTCATATCGGGTCACATTTATTGTTTGTGTCACTGCCAATTTTTTATTACATTGAGTGTGGAAAATGGCCTTGTCTAAAATTTGACATGTATTATTTGAATTAGTAGCCACAGCAACTATAATTCAAGCAGCACTTATATTAATGCATGTGGTAAAAACTTTTATCTATGAGAGGGTTATCACATTAGCTTGAGGACTGCCATGAATAAATTTTGCCTTTTTTTATTTTTAGTGAAGTCTGAGAAATCTTAACACATCGCAAACAATCATTTTTTAATAGTAGTGAGTTTGCAGTATTGCATACAGCACCTTACAAATTACAAAAATCATACAATCTGAGAAAACATTTTTCATTGAAAAAATTTTTAATTACTTGCCAAGACAAGTGTAGGACAAAATAAAATGTTCTTTACCTGATGTAGCATTTAATTGTTTCCGTGTTACCTCTGGATATGTCAGTACACCAAAACAATGGCAAGAAATATTTATTATGAGGCATGGTTACCCTAATATCTTTATGACGCATAAGTTGTAATCAATTAATTAAAAATGGTTGAAAGTACATTTCTTTGTGATGCTTTCACAAATACAATGTTTCCTTGACAATGCATGATCTAAAGACAGTTGACATAGGTAAAGGATTTGTTTAAGCCAGCAAAGTAGTGAAGAATTACTTTTATGATGTACTTTAGTTTTTATGAAGTAACTAAATTACTGCAAAATTTGATGATATACTTTTCACCAGCAGAACCGTGGATGCAAGTTCCTATAAGTAGTTATGGAGAAAATGAAGTGTTATTGACAGTATATGAATTTCACTTTGATTACAAGACATCCGGCAGTGTTCAAATTAGTTAAAACATTTAAGGATTCAATCCAGATTTACTGGGCAATACTATATAAAACAAATTATTAGCGACAATCATGAAATGGATAAAAAGATGGAGGAAAAAACACTTGCATTTTTTTTCGTTTCTATGAAAAAAAATAGAAATTATTTATGTAATTTAAGGGCCGCAACTTTTTACTTATTTTGCACAATAGGAAAGAAAAGAAAGAATTCTATTTTTTTTTTAAAATAAAGTTCTTTGGAAGGTGGATGGGCGTTACTTTCATTACAAGATATCCAGGAGTGTTACATTTGCCTTGAATTGTGAAATGTTTAATTCAAAATTACTCGGTCATACTGTTTGGAAAAAATTTCTAAAAATAAGGAAAAAATTTAATTATTATTAACGAAAATAATCATGCATCACTTTAATGTTACTCAAATAGGTTGGATATTACCTTAAAAACATTGGTTGTTTAATGTGATTTGTATTTCACTGCATGCAATGTGTGTGAAAACCATTGGTGTATCCATCCAGTATTGCTCAGTATGAATTTGATCTAATTTCATGCAGGAAGTGAGATAAATCAACATATAACAGTGAATATTGAATACTTAATGCTATTGTAATGGACAGTGAGAGGGTGTGAAAAAGGTTTAGTGTTTATTAGAGTTTAGCATTGATTCAAATTTGTGTGACTGTCATTCATGTAGGACAGGGTTAGGGAGGGAGGAAGCTATCATTATCATATCTGGATCTTGTTTGAGGCTTGTACTACATGTTTATTACAAATATCAGGTGCTTATGGATCAGGGTGCTGCTGAAAAATTTTTAAGGACAAGAAAAATTTGAGAGTAACAAAAGTTGTCATTATACTTGTACATGTATTGTCATTCAAGCAGTGATTTAGTACATATATTAATGATCATTATACATATTAATGCTGCCATCAATGCTGTGCGCATTACATATATGTAAATGCTTGCCAGCTGATGTTGCACATAATTCTGCCATCAATGATGTGTGCATTATTAATTTCATGCTTGCCGGCTGATGTTGCGCATTAGAATGATGCTGCCATCAATGCTGTGTGCATAATAAATGCTTACCAGCTGATGTTGCGCATCAGAATGATGCTGCCATCAATGCTGTGTGCACAATAAATGCTTACCAGCTGATGATGCGCATCTTTCGTTGATGATGTTGTAACATGTGCATGTTCTCATTAACAAAAAAAATTAATTGCACTTTAAAAATTCATCATGTACGCAATGTTATTGTATATTAAACAGGTCATGAAAGTATCTTCACTGAGGATAGCATTAGTAAGCAATATTATGTCTAACATGCATGCATGCACATACATGTATGTTCCAATCAGAAACATTGTAGATGCTAACATTATCATTATTATTATTATTGTCTCATTCATACTTCATACAGGTACTTTTTTGGCACAGGGACTACAATGTGGTGTTAAAGAGTGAGGTCTGACATGGCATGAGACTCAAAAGTATGTTTGTGACAAACATAACGTATAACATGCATATACATGTACATGTTTATCATAGTGTATTACATGTAGTGGATTATTGGTACTTGTAGTGTTTAATGATTATCATGCATGCATTTTATTCCTTTCATAGTCTGATTTATAGTATGTATAATGGGAGTTACAAGGAATACAAAAGTTGATGTGATTGGTAACAAAGTTTGTTCACCATTACTGTTTGTGCTATTGTTATTATTAGCCTGTAAGTTTACATTGCTTGCCTTTGATATGTTTCTATTCCTATTACTTTACAGGTAATTACAGCTGGATATGATTTGATGATTCAGCAATAGTTTTGCTTGATATTGAAATGTCCAATAATAATTAAAGGCTATTCTGGATTTAGGTTGTTATAACTAAATTAATTTCTTTATTATATGTAACTTTGTGTTTTGTTGTAGCTCCTTGATCAGTAGGTTGTCACACTGTAGGAGGCACCAGTTTTTTAGCAGCATTGGTTTCATATTTTAACCTTAGCAATGAAATACGTAGTAAGATAGAATATTGGGAGTTTACAAAGTGTTTTACATGTTTGTATTTTGTCATAGGTTATTATTCAAGGTTACAGGTACATATGTTTGATAATTAAGTCATTACTTTATTATGGCCACAGTATGTAGTGTATTTACTTGTAATTATAAATGATGCATAGTATATATATATATTATTGTAGGAAGATAGAATATCAAGTATTAAAGCATTTTGCCTTGCTGAACAATTGTGACCATAATTGACAAAAGGGCCCTTATGGCGGATTTTAAAATTGATCTTAATAATGGCAAATATCAACCTGTGAGTGCTTTGTTAGACAATCATTGTTTCTAAAAGTTTCATGGTAACTTTTTGCATCCTGTGGAGTAATTTTATGATAAATGGGGCTCAGGAAGTTGGATTTCTTAGGCTAGAAAGACAAATTTCACTACCCGCCATAAGGTACCTTTTGTCAATTATGGTCACAATTCATTATTGGAACATTATACTATTGTAATTTCTATCTCTGCTTTTTGCGCTGCAAAATAATTGACTTTCTTATTGTTCGTAATATATTTATATATATTAAAAAAGTCCTATTTAATAAAAATTATAGTTTTTAGTCACATTTCCTCCAGGACCTCCACCCCTTTTACCCCTGCGACGTTCTCTTGGAGCTCTAGGTAAGTTTATGTACTAAAATGGAAAAGAGATTATTATTTTGGAGTATTGGTAGCACCTTACGATTTGCCTATTTAGGCTCCTGAGTTGCCTCAGAATTAGCAGCCTCTGCTGTTGCAGAACTGCTATGCCTAAGGCAGCATGAGGTGATGGAGGGCCTGCCAATGGAGCAGCAGGGGTTGGAGGTGGTAGAGGACCTCCATGAACACCAGCAACTGGTGCTGGTGGTGCACCAGCAACTGGTGATGGTGGAAGATCTTCGTGACCACCAGCAACTGGTGCTGGTGGAGGACCTCCATGGGCTCCATCCGCAGGAACTGGTGGTGGTGGTGGTGGTGGAGGAGGAGGACCTCCATGGCCTCCACCGGCAGCAACTGGTGGTGGTGGAGGAGGACCTTGATGGCCTGCACAGGCAGCAACTGGTGCTGGTGGAAGACCTCCATGACTACCAGCAACTGGTGCTGGTGGAGGTCCACCTGCAGCAACTGGTGGTCGTGGTGGTGTTGGTGGTGGTGGAGGAGGAGGACCTCCATGGCCTCCATCGGCAGCAACTGGTGGTGTTGGTGGAGGACCTCCATGGCCTGTACCTGCAGGAACTGGTGGTGTTGGTGGTGTAGGGCCTCCAAAGCCTACATTAGCTTCTGGTACTGCTGGAACATCCATTATTACTACAAAATAGAAATGAGGTAGCTAAATCTATAGCTGCAAGTTTGACGGACTAACTTTCTGGACAAATAAATGCAGTACAAGAGAGAGAGGTTGAGAGAGGGAGGGTGGGTAAGAGACTGGAATTAGGATAGAGATTTTGTCTAGAATTAGGATAGAAATTTTGTCAGGAGAAACTATATTAAAGAACTTAGATAGGCTGATTGAAGTCGCAGTAATGAATAATAATTAGCCTAGCTTTCAATTTATTAATGATTCAAATTTTACATCAGTAGTAATTGTGACCATAATTGACAAATGGTACCTTATGGTGGATTTTAAAATTCATCATTATAATGAAAAATATTAACCTGTGAGTGCACTGTTGCACGACCATTGTTTCTATAAGTTACATAGGAACTTTTTTGCATCCTGTGGAGTAATTTTATGAGAAATGGAGCTCTGGAAGTTGGATTTTTTTGGTACAATTATGGTCACAATTATTAAAACTTTATAATTTGGTAAGTTCCCATGGCTCTATTTTCAAAAATTATTTTCTTCCAGTAATAACTAATTTTTGTAACCTAAAAATGAATGACAAAATTATTATGATTAATAATTAATAAAATTTATTAAAAAGCATAAATGATAAAAAATGATAAAAATAATTCAAAAAATTCAACCCTACTTTGCAAATAATAATGTATGCTGAAGGAATACATTCAGTAATCCCTTATGTTTCTACTTTTGTTAATTATAATGATTATATTTCTGCAAAGTAGTGTTGAATTTTTGAATTATTTTTATCATTAAATATCAGTTCTATCAATTAACATATATTATTATTAATGGAACTAATAATAATTATTATGAAAGAACTCAACCCCCTTGCTTTTTTTATTTTTTGACAACCCTACTTAATCTTATTTCAGAGAATTTTTTTTATTTATGTATAGTACACTTCGATAGCTTTACAACAGCTCTGCATTTTCTGCATTTCCCAAATGAAGTATTAATATCTTGAACATCCATTGCAGCTGATACACAACAAGTAGTTGGTGATGCACATAATGGCACTAATCTCTCCTTCAGCAACCAATACATTTCAGCCCTAGTTCTGTCTCCTATTTATCATAGTTTTCTCTCAACAGTGGTCTCTCTATCTCTTCTCAGTTGAGCTCTAGTTCCGACTCCTGCCAGATGTAATTCTCTCTTGGGAGTGGTCTCGCGCTGTTTTCTTGATCAAGACCTGCTCCTGCCTGTTGCTAAGCATTGCTGAGTCTGTTCTTCTGTTTCCTTACGAGCCTCACAATGAGCCTTGTCCTATACTCTCCACTTGGCTAACCAAGCCTCTCTCTGTTGAGGCGTCTCGTTCCTCCTTCACTTCCTGTCAAGCTCATTGCGAAGACGCTTCTTGTCATTTTTGCTACCGCTACTTCTTTGAAAGCTGCTCATAGCTTATGTTAAATAACACACAATAAGGTAAGGATTAAGAAAGTTCAAAGTTTCCATTTGTTCTTTCTTCGCCTTGATTGCAGGTGTTAGATCTATAGAATAACCATATTACGCCTGTTTGAAAAGGTAAAAGAAAATTTTTAACCTTTAAAGAACCACATTAATTTTAATGCATGGATAAATAGGGGTGACGTAGGAGTACAAACAGACAGGTGTGACTGGCAGTCTAGTAAGAGTGGTGCTCGCTCAGGCTCGCCCTAATTTGGCACTTTAACAAAATTATACGTGACAATTTATAAACCAGTAGCATAGTCGCATCATTTGTCTTTCTTTACTGTAGAAATTGCCGGAAGTCAAAAGACTGTTTGTCTATTTCGGAATATCTGAAATCATTTACGAGGAAATTTTTGTGTCGCCAAGGATAAAGTCTTTTCAAATTTCACCAAATAAAAAAAATTAAGTAAATTAATTGACTACGATTTGGAAACAATAAAGGACGTGTTTGATGACAATTTAGATGAATCAAGTCAAATGTTTCATTAAGTTGAAGACACGAATTTTTTCTTTACTATCATGAGATGCATGTTCCTTGTTCTGCTGTAAAGAAAGCAAGTTTTGATCAAATTGAACACGTTGACATGATGTTCAGACTATCAATACAGTCGTTGGAGATGCACTCCTGTAACTTCTGTTTCGCTTTTTTTCCCTACCTAGAACATAATGACAACCTAAAGAAAAGAGATATTGATGGCATGCGTGATTTGTTAGAGGAACATTGTAAAGAGCAATTTTGCCCGAAAACATCACCCTTTATCTCCCCAACTACTTTTTATGGAAGAGGAAGGCAGTATTCCGAAGACATATGGACACTTAGACTCGTTAAATCACTTAATGAATTCTATTTTGTCAATAAATTTAAGTACACAGCCAAGGATGCCCTTGATTTTCCTATTAGCCAATATGAATATACGAAATTGGATACATCTCACATAAATGTGTACTTCTTCAGAGGTTCACCTGACATTAGAATTAGATTGTCTTCCACTGTAAGCCATTTCACTGAATCTGGTACTGATCATGATTCTTCATCCGAAAATGAATGATTGAAGGGGCACGACAATCCACAACGCAGAAAGAAATGTACCCAGCAAAATTAGGAGAAGTGATAGCAGGAATGTATCTATCAATACATATTAAAGTTTTGAAGAGATATTTGGAAAAGAAAGAAGGGTATAATTACTAGATGATTGTCGTGCCAAGCTAATTTGATTACCAGGGATTCGGGAGCTTTCTTTCTTAAAATGACGAAGCCAGTCAAAAATGCATGGACCATTCATGGACTTCCCACTGTTGTTATAAGGGGTGTCGACTTCGGAAATTTTATGCTCTCTCCAAGTCATCTCTGCTACTTGTTTCAAAAGTATCTGTTATGAGGTACAAGAGAAGCTGCGAAAGGTACCTTGACAAACAAAGATTCAGAAGAGGAATTTCCAGAGCACTAACATTCAGATGAGGACGAACTCTCAGATGAGGCTGATGTTTGAAGAGCAAGAAGCAGAATAAACTTATGGTACAGTGATATTGATAAGTGTGATGTAATATTGATCATTATGTATGTGATATTGATAATTATATGTGATAATATTCATTTTTCTCTGTAAAGAAGATTTAAATCAGTTTTTTATTCTTCCGGTCATCATATTTAAGTTGCAAAATGTGCAGCAGTGTACTTTAAACAGAAATAAAATTTGAAGGGGTCATAATCAAGAAACAGTTTGTTCCATGGACATTGCCGTATTCTTAAAAAGACAAAAGGATGCATCAACAATATGCAGTAATGCAGTGGTATGTGATATACATGTATTTGTGTTAATGGTTGCCCAGTAATTTTCACAGGCCCATGTCTCTGACTGTACATAAATGTATGATATAGTTTGTCATTACGTCTCAAATGAATGCTTTATTTAGATTCATGAAGGCATCAGATTCAATGAAGAACCGTTTAAAATTATAACATTGATATTGCGTGAGCACGAATAGCAGAAAAATTACCTTAGCAATTACTGGCAATCATTACTTTTGTAATAACCAGACATTGCATCATGTATCCACCTTTCATCTACCATGTATTTAAAATTTTTCATATCGTATGTACTATTGCTAACACCATTAATTTTACTTTCATGTATTTACATATATTTTGCTATAAGTTAATTACAACATAAATTGATAGATAACTGTACTAAATATGTATTAAGTTTTATTTTAAAAATAGTGGTTTATTATTTTTCTATGTAACTCTCAGTTATCCTGAAAGGAACCACAGAACTTACATGGTAGGTGTGTGTGCAAAAACAATTTTTACTGGAGGAGTACTGAACAAGCTAGCTAATGCTATTATGCTAGCTAGCATTATAGCATTATAAGAACTAAACAACATGCAAAATAGTTTTTAAATTTGACCTAAAATAGCTTTATGGTGATTGCTTCATAGCAATGACGATTATATGAAATCAGTTTCATTAGTCACGAGTCCTAATCCTATATATTCTTTGCTGCATTGATAAGGTTTTAGTTGACATATCTACACTCCTTGTTCATTTTTTTGTACTTGTATGTTACCATGTACTACATTAAACCATGTACTACAGTAAACCATGTACTACATTAAATGAGCCTTGTGTCTCTTTCAATTTGAAGTGAGTTCATGGTAAGTAGAGTAGCAATAATTCTGAAGTAGGCCGAGGTATTAATTATTAGATATATGTAGTTATGAAAGTTTTGCACAAAATTTAAATGCAATACATTCCATGTGTCAAAAATGCTTTTTAAGAACGTTATTCTATGTGATTTTAATACTATATTATGATATTTTTAATGATTATTTTGTTGTGCAGTTGGTATTATTTGTATGAAACAGCATATTTTGTACTTTATGGATGCTTATTTATTAACATAACATGACATGCACCATTGCAAATTTTGAGTTTTGCCTCATCAGCATTTTTGCCTTAAAAGCATCACACTACCTTTTTCAGAGTGTCTACATGTAGATTTATGTTTATTGAATTTAATGTTATATTAGTGTGTAACTTAATAGGTCCGTAAAAACTCAATTGAGAGTACTATTCCTAGTACAAAGTTAACAGCTCTACAATTTTTGTTTTTTATTTACTGATTGTTATATATTGTTTTTGTAATGATCAATTTTTTATTATTCTTATTTTTAAAAGTAATATATTATACAGATAAAACAGTATTAATGTTATAATTTTAATAATTAATCTGGCAAAACTAGTGATAGTATAGAGTTAATTGGCGGAACAAGATGTTGCAAGTTAGAATAGTAAAATAGTGAATCACCACCATCTTCAAAAGTCAGACTTCTCCACAATGACCTTGTCCCTTATGTCAAAGGTTTGTTGCTTAACTCACAGGTGTACTTCTTTCTAAAAGGGAATAAAGTGTGCATTTCATCCATAATCAAAGTCAATAAGATAACTGCCATGTTAGTTTAAAGCATTGCTGCTCAATTTGTGGCCTTTAGCTCGTTCTTTAGAAGAACCAGAGGCCGAGATCTATACCGAGATAGAGGCCTTTGCTTATGCGCGTACAGTTGAAAAAGGAGCTTACTGAGAATCAAACAGGACTGACAGCCATCTTTATTTCAGTGACATGGCACACCCACCCCTTTTACCACCAAAAGCTATGAATTTACTCACAGAAGTCATGTGACTTCTGCATCATAATGTAGGATGACGTCAGATTAAACTTTATTCATAAGAAAATTAATGATATTCATAGTTATTGTAAGTATATTCATTAGTGCAATAACTATATTCATTGCTGAACATTAATGCTTTGCCTTTCTTAAAATGGTATTTTAAAAATCACTACAAAATGAACAGAATTATTAATGATAACAAAACTCCATCAGGTAATAAAAAAAGTAGTGTTATGACAAGCAATCAGTAAAATGATAAATTTGCTGGTTGTTTGTACGTTAAAATCCATGTCCGACAAATGCCACTGTACACAAGGCAAATGATAATATCAGCTTCAACTGCAATTCAATCTACAATGAAAAAAGGGAAATAAATTTGCTTTGTCATTGCAACAAGTTCATAAAGTATAAAAAGTTATGCAGGAATCTTTTTTTAATATCTAAAGTTCAATGATCTACAACTTCTATACAGTGCATGGTAAAAATTTAAAAATTGCACAAGTTGTAAAACTTTTGATTTCCTATAAAATGGCATTAATGAAAAAAATATTAAAATTTTATCCAAAAGTACCTTAACCCTTTATGGGTATGATAGTGCATAATCCTCAATGGCTCAATGCACCTGAATGAATGGGTGCTTCACATTTTGGCAATGAGCCGGGGGTATATACAAGTACCTTAACCACTGTTAGTTACATTGGTACAGTGACTCTAAAGGGGTCCAACCTGCCATACACATGTAAATATTTCATACATGCATTACACACACTTTGTAACTACACTAAACTATTAACTATGCATACACAAATTTTGTAATTAGAAAAGCAGGGAGGAGATAGTCTAGTAAGGGTATAATTTAACACAGAAATGATGGTTATCAATCTTTTCATTATATTAGGAACTTTATCATGCTTAGAGAAAATGATTACTTGCTGTGGTCACTGTATTGTCAATTCAACAATAAAAAGTATTTTGTACATTGTTGTAATACACATAATTCAATTTGATTCTGCTTAAGATTTTAGTTTACTTCATAGATGCACTTTGTATGTATCCATTTTAATGTGTGCACAATGCACATTAAGTTATGTATTTATACATGGTTCTTGTACGTTTGTTTATATATAGTTCATATTTTAATTTGGTCATCTAAACAATAATTATACATATACAATTGTACATGTATTGGATTACACTCATCACATTACCTCTCTAATTACACTTGATTATGGTAAGTTAGAATATTGAATTATTGTAATTATTGTTAGCATAATATTTGTAATATGATATGATCTTTTTCTTTCTCTTTCCTTCAATTCGTTCCCATTCTCTTACACTATTTCTTTCTCTTTCATTATTGTTCCTATGGTTTGAACCCCATTAAACAGCCACACACTATTTCTTCTGTCTTTCTATGTCCCTCTTTCAGGCAATTTTTGGCAATGAGTTCACCAATTCAGCACATATGTCTAATGCAATGCATAACTTGGATGGAGAAAAGGAAAGGAAAATGGAAACTAGAGTTAGTAAATGAGGAATTAAATAGGAATAGCTAAATGTATCTAATCATAATTTTGTGCTTCATGTATAGAATTTGAGCCACTATACTCATATATTGTACTTATTAGGCTATACAAGTACATGTCTCTTGTGTTTCATTAACAAATTAGACAGACAAGTACCATTTCATCTGAATCAGTAAGCATAATCAGGTGTGCATCCTCAATTGTAAAATAATGTTTGCTTATTTTGTACCATTGCTGATTCAGTACAGTGTATTGTTAGTTAATACTGCTCTAATACATTGTATATTGCATTAATTACAATATAGTGTACCACTATCATAACAAATGATGTCATTGTTTACACATAATTTAGCCACAAAGTGCAGGGTATTTTACCACTAATATGACAAATAATGTCATTGTGTACACATGATTTAGCCACAAAGTGTAACATTTGTTAACTATTTCTCACAACTCTCCAGTCATCACTATCTCTCAAATGCCTCACTCCTCTCTCAAAGAAAACAAGAAGAGACATGCACAAAATTAGCATATAATTTGACAAAGTAAATTAGACCAAAAAGGAATACAAACAAGCAAGTGCACACAACACTAATAATCCTACATGCACACAAGTATTATGCGTATAATACTTGTACCTTGTATGGAATGTTAAATTACATTACATGTATCTGTACATTACATGTACAAGTACCTGAAGCTTGTGTATTGCAAACAATTTATTAAGCATGTATTTTTCACAAATTATTAGAGCTATGTATTGTTGCAACATTCAACTTTTATTGCATTTATTTATATTTTATAGATTTTATAATGATTAGAAGAGTAGGAGGAATAATTGAAATCAGATGAATCATCATTAATCAAGAGACCAATGCATTGTACATCTTTTACAGCTTAATATGTAAGTTTGATAGAGAAAGGAAAAGGAAAGGGAGACAATAGGCTTTGAATGACAAAAAAATAACATACATTGTATTTCACAGTATTTAGTGTATATCTTATTTCTAATACAAATAGTGAATCTTGATTATTTTTTAAGGCTAATTTTTGAATTGCTTCATTTACATATATTTTTCTTTTTTTAGTTAGTCATTCAGTATATAGTCTTGACCTTTGTACAGAGAAAGGAGCATCAAGCTCGGTTTTAGCTCTCCCCTTAACCCCTCAGGATTTCCACCTCCACAAGTCTGCTTTTAGAAATTCCATTCACCTTCAGTATGGATGGAATATCCCTGATGCTCCATCTGACTGTACCTGATGTAGTGGTCAAGGGGAGAATTGATAATCGGTTTGTGCTGAGACAAACAAACTCCTCTGATGCACATGATAGCACATCTTTGTAGGGTGAAACTAAGATGGCAACATAGAAGACCCAATATCAAGGACATATGTTAATCATGATTCACGGACACTTTAATAGCCAAATGATGGTAAAAGTTGGAAGTAAATTTTGACATACCACCAGTGGAAGAGAAGACAAATGGAACGATCTGACTCACACATTGCTCATACGGTTTATGTTTGTCAATCACATGTCATATGTATGTAGTGGAGAGGAATTTCTACAAGGACATCAAAAAAATGTTCCCTCAAACCTTCCTTCCCACATGCCATTAGCCACCACAACTCAAGACAGGTGTTTTTGATTACAATTAGCCATCCGAAGGGGAAAGTGTTCACCTTTAAGTAGTTGCAGATGGGGTTCTAACTCAACATTAGAACAAACCTCACATAACGATGTAGCAGTGATGTCACAAACCTCATTATGGCAGATAGATTGAAAACCACAAACTGTGCATGACAAATCAGTCCAGGAAGAAACATTGACCTGTCACGAAAAAAATTGTCCACCGTGAAAATTTATCCTAGAATAGAACTATCATGTGATATTTTATGTCCGCGTCAGCAATTTTTTGTCCTACCAAAAGAAAAGTGTAAATCTTGGTATTCGACTTTGTTCCTTAATTATTTATCTATAGAATACAAGTACAAAGCATGTGGGACCCTTTATTATACGTTCAAAGTACATAGAAGATTTCAGATCGAAGAAGGATGACAGACTGTGTCAAGAACCGCCGGAGTAAAGAACCCAGGAAAGAATTAAGAGGATGATCTTGTGGAGAAGGCAGCTGTGTATTTAGCTGATAGAAAGTGTCCAGAAGGTTGTAGTGCTAACAGAAAGAGGCAGATATGGAAAACAGCTGAAAAGTTTGTTTTCAGTGCAAAATGGGGAACCGTATTACCAGACCAAGATGACTGAATGGTCAACTATATCATGATAGCAGGGTTCTATTCAGTGGGGGGGTGGGGGGGAAGCTTCTCCCCCAAACTCTTCATCTTGCCCCCCAAAACTTCAAGCTTCCCCCCAGTGTACTTCTGTAACTGCATGCATGTACTGTACATGTACATACACAACCTTCCCCACACCAGTCAACTGCTCTGGGCTTCCTCCCCAAACAAAAATTTCTAGATAGAACCCTGGATAGTGTAGGTGTTTTGTGTATTTTAAATAGTCTATTTAGTTATGTGTATATATGAATGTACGTAGTATGATATCTGTGCTTTTGTAGACAAACTCAGTATGTATGTATATGCATCTGTATTCATGATTTGAATAATTAAATCAAAGCATCAATTATAACAAACTGATATATGATAGTTTGCCCAGCGATGGTATTGATAAACGTACCAGGGAGCAGATAGCAGCACTACCGAAATGCACCGAGTACAGGGAATTAAAGTGACTGTTCCTAGTATGCAAATTAAGGCAAAATGGACAATAAGATTGTGGTTTATGTGCCCTTGCTTTAGCAATGTCAATTTGTGCTAGTTAAAACCCAACTTCTTGCAGTTATAATTCACAAGCTTCGTTTCCATCTTTTATAATGCTTAGAAAAGAATGTGATGTCTTTGTTTTCTACTTGATTAAGAGCTAGATGCCCTGGACTATCCAAATAATACAGGTTACCTATATACTGCCTGTGCAGACAACCTATAGTAATGAATTAAGGAAGAATGGTAAAATGTTCTTAATATAAGGAGTGGTATCACATAGAGTGTGAACAAATACCAGTAGATGTTTGGACTGATAAGGACTACTTTTGGTCATGTAATTGTTGTAAAAGCTGCATAAAGACAATTATTGTGCGATAATGAAATGTATTATTATTATTATTATTAATACTGAGTGCTAAGTAAATTTTCCTTATCAAAATAGTCTATATATGAATAATATTATGATCCTAGGATAAAATATTTCAGATACAATTTGTCCTAGGACAAAAATATTTAATATATTATTTTGTCCTAGGAGAAAAAAAATTAGTCCTATGGTAGGACAATAAAAGCTTGCCTAGGACAAAATATTTCTGAAAAATTTTGTCCTAGGACAAAATATTTCTGAAAGATTTTGTCCTAGGATAAAATATTTTGTCTCATGGGACAAAATTTGGGTGGGACAAATTTTTCTGTGACAGACCAACTAGTGTGAACCGCCTCTCTTTTTGTTGACTATGACTATCATGACTTTTTTTAATGAGTTACTAACAATTGTTCATTCCTTCCCTAATTTTTAATCCTTAATTCTTCTCTATTACTCTACTTTCCTTTTCTCTCCTTTTCTTTTTTTTATTATAAGTACTACTGTCATTTTTATGGTCAACGTTGTTGTTTGTTGTCGTTTTTATTACTTTGTTGTTGTTGTTATTATTACCATTATTAATATTGATATTATTATTATTATTATTATTATTATTATTATTCATGTACTTTTTCTTCCTTAATGGTTTCTATTTTGCCTCTTTCTTTAAATTTAAACTTTCTTTATTTGCTATAAAGTAAAAAAGCAGTCAATCATACCACTAAATAAATATTGTTTTTGTTTCCATTGTTGCCCTTATATTCTTTTTTTAAAAATGTTGATCACATTAGTTTAATTATTTTATGACTTGACATTGTCCTTTGTTTTCTATTCTTAAATTGTATCTGATGCCAAATTCAATGCTGCTGCTTAAATTTAACAATAATTTATTTAATATAGAATAATTGTTAGTAAATGAAAAAAGACTAAATGAAAAATGTAACAATATGAAAGAATACATAATGAAAGATTACATAACTGTGTTAGAGGATATAACAATTGCTTTAATGTAATCATCTCCCTTTGAATATGTCACGACCATCAGATCCTTATCTTGAGAAGACTTTGTTCAGCTTGATTGTCAATGCTGTCTCCTAGTAGACTTTTGATTACTAGAGTACAATAGCTTATGTGGACCTGCAGCTGCAAGCAGGATATTACATGATGCTTGAAATTCACAATTTGATCTCTCTTGTACAATGTGGCACTTTGAGCATTTGTGACCATAATTGACAAAAGGTACCTTATGGCGGATAGGAAAATTGGTCTTTATAGCCTAAAAATCCAAGTTCCTGAGCTCCATTTATCATAAAATTACTCCAGAGGGTGCAAAAAGTTACTATGTAGCTTATAGAAACAATTGTTGACTAACAGAGCACTCATAGGTTGATATTTTTCATAATAAAGATGAATTTCAAAATCCGCCATAAGGTACCTTTTGTCAATTATGGTAACATTTACAATACTCGTGTTCATCTGATTCAAGTTTGCTTCTGCAATTGATGCAGCCCCAATACAGAATACAATACTGGGTCCCTATGATCCTGGCATCATTGATAACATCAGTATTATTTGCATCCTTAATCTCAAAATGTGCTGTTGTAATATCATGACCTTTGTTTGGTGTTAGAGTGAATGAACTGTTCCCTCTTGGTGTCAGAGTTTTCTCATCCCTGAATGTTCCAACATACAAGTTCGCAAAATCAAATCAGGAGTATTGCTCAAGTTGATCCACATTTTTCTCCCAACAGCATAGCTTGATGGTTCCTGTTTGATCTGCAAGGGTGACTTCTTGTAAGCGTCCAGTTCGTACTACCCTGGCAGGAGCTACATCTATAACTTTACAACCAAGATTGACCAACATGCCATCTGCTGCATGCAATACTTCCGATATGCTCAGTTTTTTGGCTTTCTCTAGAACAGGAACTTCTATTTTCCTGGGGGAATGCTCAATCTCAGTAGTTGGCCTCACAATGACCTCCAGAGCATCGTCATAATTACTTCTTTTAACTTCACAGTTGGTAAGATGGACTGGGCTCTTAGCTACACCAATGGCAAATAACTTTGCTCAAATTTTAGAGACGAATGCAGCAATCCTGAAGGAGCTTCCTCTATCAGTCACTTTTCCATGATAGTACTCCCTTCCAGTATTGCTCTTCTTCATGGGAGACAAGAACTCAATTGCAGCATGAAACTCAGCATTACAGCCCTCTTTTTTGATATCAGAGAGGCTCTCAAAAGTCAGTCGTTTTGTTGACATCGCATTAAATTACCAACATAGAGAATGAGAAACTTTGAACAATAGAAAGAATTGAGTTGTCTATCTCCTTTTATACTAAGTTTTGCATTCTAGTATAAATATAGTAACAAATGATGTCATCAGTACATCTGCTGAGTTTATAAAGTCTGCATAACCTAAAAATGTTATCATAACTGCTGAGTAGACTTAAGGCTTGCAGAACCTCATCATGATGATGTAATTAATACAATTCAGCAATCTATATATGCACTTGGCATCTTACCTTGCCACTCAAACTAAAGTTAGTAGCAATTACATCATAATTATATCATTCAAATGAACAACAAAAGCATATATAAGAATTTTTAGATGAAATGCAACATGCATGATCTGCAGACTGAAACTATCAAAAGTATGGCTACTTCAGGAGACAGCTCTGAAAAGATAGTTGATGACATGTTGACAGATGGATATATTTTGATAGTAAAATTGACAAAATCTTAAACAAGTATCATTAATTATTTTAGTGTCAATATGATGGCTGTTCAATAAAGGCAACAAAACGGGCTTCAAGACAAAGTGAAATGCTGGTACCATGTTGCCGCAATACAAGTGAGTTATGTTACAACAATTGCATTAATTATATAAGTAAATTTTGTACAAAAAAGGACATGAAGCTATTCTTATTAAAGGGGCAAAATGTCCTATCAAAGATTGCCAGAATGAGAAGACGAACATGTATTGTGTCGCATGCATGCATGTCTGCTTAAAACCATTAAATCAACCAAAAGGAAACAATAATGAAGACAAGGTATACTCACAAAAATAAAATATAAATAATCTTTAAATTTCCTTTAGAAATTGATAATATAAAGAATATTAAGACAGTTGTAAACAACTCATAATTAAAAAAAACAATTTGGATAGATTGTTAATTTTGATTTGTCTATATATAATATGTAATGCATGAAGTATAAAAAATAATATACTTTAATATCAAAGTCCGGTATGTAATGCATGAATTATAAAAAATAATATACTTTAATATCAAAGTCCGGCAATATTTCTTTAATACTATGTGATTCAGACTTATAGATATCACAAGCTTTCCAAATTGCCACTCATGCACACCTGCTGGCTCAAAACTGAAAAATATGATCACAATTTATTATATATACCTAGATTTATATAAAATATACATTGTAACCATTAAATTTGAATCAGATAAATGTTGACTATTAAATGAAGTTATTATATGTTGAATAATTGAAACGCTTATGATAGTATTGCAGTAAAAAATTAATGGCTGACTTATGATTATATTCATCAAGTGCACATTAATTTTAGTGAACTTATTCATTTATTAATTGTTACTAATACTACTAATAAATCACCACATACCATAATCAGAACATTAGTAGGATAGTTGAGCCACCAAAAGACAAGCTGCCATATTTACTTTTTAATTATTTCTTAGCTAAACCCAGCCCATTTACAGCATTTACTGTTAATTAGAAATTGTCACCTTTGACTTGAGACTTAGTGAATACAAGTGGCGAGACTCATGTGGAATTATGAATAATGTATTATTATTATTATTAATTGATCATTGTCATTATTATTCATTGATTGACTGTCTATAAATAGTGTCATTTTTGTTAATTATTATCTCTTCGTCTTCGACTTCACCTGAGTTAATAAAAGATTGTTTGTTATTGTCAATTGTTTGC
>NW_003546287.1:59686-62306 GCF_000090795.2 Amphimedon queenslandica | reverse complement strand
AAGGATGGACATACTCGAGGAGCCATAGTGAGGATAAAGGGAGGAAAGGGTGCATCTGCATTATATAGAAGACCACTACAAAGATTGTATCCTTTAGAAGTGAAACAGAAAGAAATGGCTGATGTTGATGCTATGTCATCTCAGAACACACTTCTTAAATCTAGTGATGTTGATGATTCTAATATGAATACATCCTCAAGGCCTACTCGTCGTGCAGCTCAAGAAGCTCGGGACAGGATATTTGCTAGACTTCTTGACACTTAAAGTATATACAAATTTGCTTCTTTGTTTATTATTACAAATCTGTTATTAATATTGTGTCTTAGTTGTTATTGTTTATTTTGTGAGTGTTGGATAGTTTAAACTATCCAAGGTGGGGAGTGTGTGGAATTATAATGTATTATTATTATTATTAATTGATCATTGTCATTATTATTCATTGATTGACTGTCTATAAATAGTGTCATTTTTTTAATTATTATCTCTTCGTCTTCGACTTCTTCACCTGAGTTAATAAAAGATTGTTATTGTCAATTGTTTGCAAAATTTTCGTAGAGTACTGTGGAGGGCCTGCTGTACAAGACAACCCAGCGCAGAAGAGACTGAGCTATCGGAACTGAACTCACAACTCATTCCTCTAAAAGACGAGACTACTAAGACACTTAAAAGTTCAGTTCTATTGACCATCATGATTATTAAATGACACTAAGTTTGTTTTATCAAACACTAGAGTGGTCAGAAGGAGATACTATGACAGGTATCAATGCATATAAAGAAATGAAAATACATATATATATGTATGAATACACACTTGCGTAATCACGTATGAAATATGTATCGTGCCATTAAGGGAGCATTGGTTTTTAGTTTAGAAAGAATATACACTATTTAATAAATCAATCAGTGTCAATTTCTACATTATTAATGTATATTTATATTGGGCATATACTCTTGTGTAGCCAGCTCTTCCCGCTACGATGGAAGGGTTTGCTTGCTTACCTTTCATTGACTTAATTGGAACTTTTATGACCACATAATTAGATCAAAACATTAACCAAATTTTGTTACTTAATAATTTACAAATTAAAAGGTAAATAAGTTGAAATGATGAAGGAATGACAAACAGCTAGCCTGTCATATAAAATGTGATTGAGTTTAGTCAAGATTCAGCCGTTACATCTTGGGACATTTCCACAAATTTTGATACCCATGATAACAAGTGTGAAAATGCAAACTAACAACACAATCCTCCAACCCACTTACATTTAGTTCCACTGAAGTCTGTTAAAGAGCTGAATGAGTCAATGAATGATAATCCACGAGACCCATCCTTTATAATGGGACAGGTTAGATATGTGAAGCTAGGGATAATAATAATGGTTTTCGTAGCAGGTTTGTAACCCTAAGTTAGCTCCAGTGATGAGGGTTTTGCTCAAATTAGCAGTCATGTTTCATTGAGCATGTTCAGAATTCAGCAATTTGTTTGATTTTATCTTGACAACTTCATTAATAGTCAGCCAATCACTAAAATGAAAGACCTTTCTAATTTGGTCCTACTACATTAATTAATAGTCTGGGATGAAAGTCACTTTGCAACCTTCAAAGTGTCTACCAAAAATATTGAAGCCTTCAAAGCTTTATTGTACATTGAAAAAATATCCTCTGCCTGTGTTTACATTGTCAAATCATACTTCATCCCACTATATAAACTTGAGGTCTAGGTATGTAAATTTTTGACTAAATTAACTATTAATAACTACTAATGATAAAGCTTTCTCCTTTAATTGACAGCACTTCAAATACAGCTTTGAACCTTTGGATACTTCATCCCAGCCCTATTACTTACATGTATTATAGTAGCTAAAAGTGAATTTTGTTGTGTGGCATATAGTCTCATTACCCCTTCCCTTCACTTTTACGAGGCTATGTGGCAAACCAGCAAGTTAATAGTATAATGTACATGTACCTCATATAGCTAAATGGCTCAAAATTTGAATTTTTTTGCTTTTATTTTATCCAGATTTCACAATGAACTACAATTGCAAGGAACTTTAATGATCTATGAATTTGCAATTCCTGAAAATCTAATTTATAACGAGGTATAAAATTCAGATATTGCATCATGTATTCAAATTTCATATATCATGTATGTACATCTACTTTGGCAAAATTTTCGTGTATCTACTTGTATTGAGCAATAGTTTTCATGTATATAGTCTTAATTCAAAGAAGATACAAAAATTACATAAAGATTATTATGCTGAATGTAAATAATAACAAAATCATAATTCCAAGTTATCACTTAAATGCAAGTAGTTCCTCAATGCTACTGCTACTTAGTCTTGTCCTCCTTTGATTGAGTATTATGCCAGCTTTTGAGAACAACCTTTCCACTGGTGCAGAGCTTGATGCAATGGAAAATAATTCCAAGGCAAGGGTCTTTAATGGTGACTCATTCCGCTGTGACCAAAACTGTACTGGTTTTATTTTCACACAAGGACTCCCAAAGAATGCCTCAAGCTCCACATCAATTGGTGACAAATGGATCCCTTGACTTCCTTGAGAACTAGAAGTAGAGGAACTTGAATAGTCTAGTAGACGTTTCTTTTTTGGTACACAG
>NW_003546287.1:7582-59204 GCF_000090795.2 Amphimedon queenslandica | reverse complement strand
TAGCGGTGGTGGGACTTCTCTGAAAAAAAGCATGTGTTGCACCAACTCGTTGTCATAAATAAAGTGAATGGTACAGCCCATGAAACTTCGCCCACCTCGTCCTGTCCAGAAATCTAATGTGACTGTAGGCTTGAATGAAATATTAGATAATTTCTGTGTTAACTGTTGCCGATCTTCATACAAATTAGAAAGCTTTCCCTTAATGGCTACTCGTGATACAGGTTTAAAACGAGGTTCTACATCGTGTAGGAACTGTCTAAACCAGTCTCTCTCAAATACCTGTATTGCCATACCATCTGCTCCAACTAGATTCTTGACAATTGAGGTAACGATCATATCTTGCTTAGAAAAATTCCCAGTGCCAGTATCAGTTAACTTCAATTGAGTCCTGGACGCATCTAACTGGTGCTGCATTCGATCTTTCTCCCTCTCCTTTCTGTGTTCTTTCAACAGCTGCTTGTGAGATGACTGTAAGTGCTTGAGTAGGTTGCCCTTCGTTGTCAAAGTATATTTGTATGGCTGTGTGCCATCAGGGCAAAACTTACACTTTGCTAGACATTCTGATGCCTTGGACAGCTTTGCCAATGGCAAATGGAAGAACTCTTAATACTTCACAGTCACTGCCATGCTTTCTAATGAGTAGGTGTGGCTTTCCTTAATTAATTAATTATTAATAACTTTAATTATTTGTTATCGTGTAGCTACTTTTACATTATCATGTATATACATGTATTTACTTTATATTGTAAATTTCGTGTAAATACATGAATTTCGTGTATACACGTGCAATGTCTGATAAAATTCATGATAATATAAATTCAATTAGAATTCATACAATGAATAACAGAATATTCTTGTATTTGCAAAATATTTATAAGCTTAATATTTGTCTAGGCCATACAAGAATGAAATTTTCTTATTTCAAGATACACTTAACATAACACTATTACAAAAAATTTTACAAAAAAATTTACAATAATAGTTAATTATATATATTGTCTAAATGCAGACCGTGAGACTAGAGAATGTCTTACAACTTCTCATTAAACTAGATTGTGTAGTATGGCCTAAAAAAGAGAAAGCATGTATGAAATAAAATTAATTTTGCTAGTTATCATTTAAGTCACACTCAATCTAATGCAGGCCATGATGTCCACTCACAATGTTTAGGCTGTCTGTAGTCTGGCCAGACTTGGCTGTCAGTATGGCCAGTAGAGGTGTAGGTGGAGGAGGAGGTGGTGGTGGTCCACTGGGCTTGTAAAACTTATTTTTGGATAGATTTAGGACAAGGGTTTATAAGAAAAGCGTCAGCCTTATTATCAGAGGCGTCAGCCTTATTATCAGAGGTCTTTGGGAGATCATCACTATGGGAGTCCAATTGGGGAATAAGAACTTAGAAACACTATTTCACTTGGAGTTGGAGCAACTTTAGTAGCAAAGTAGCAAGTGATGAGCTATAATTCTGACCACAATAATACAGTCATATAAATTAAAATTAAAACAATTATAAATAATTATGAATATTAATGAGGATAATAAATAAACAGTCACAATAAGAAAAATTAATCACAATAAAAATGTATCACAAAACTTAACTTTTTCTCTTATTATTATCGATGTTATAGATTTGAAAATCTTATTTATTCTTCATGGCCATTCTTTTGTGATGAATGAATTTCTTGGTTGCATTACAATCACAATTTAATTGTTGTACCTCCAATTACTATCTTATAATTGGTCATATAAAATAATAAAAACAATTACATTAATTTTGTCTAATACTGGTACATTGCAAGCTCACTTCATAGACATATAAAAATTGTCTCATTAAATTAAATTTAGTACCTTTAATGTAATGTATAATTTTCATTACATGTATAATACATTCTCCTGATGATTTTAATATGTTTAACCGTATGTCTCCTTCAGTGATAAACTACTAGAACCACTGGTCTAGGTACGAGTACAGCTGTCTGTTTAGTACTACACATTTCTGCTTCAATTGTGGTTTGTTAGTGAAATCATCTTTGCTTTCTAGATCTCTCTCTCCTTTAAATCTCTTTAAAAATTTATTTATAACCATTTATTGAATCAAATTTTATGCTGTTTTAATAATGCAAAACTGTTCCTATCACTGTCTGTCATATAGCTTGTGGAATTGTCATTTAGTTTACAACTATTAACTCTAAATTTAATTTATAGTTCCTGTACAAGTTGCAGTCAGCCTTTAAATGTGCATTCCTTATAGTTGATGTGACTTTTGTCTTTACATTTTAAAAATCATTATTATTATTATTATTATTATTGTCACTATTATTATAGTTTTTATAACATCAATTTATTCTTTCACGAGGCCTACCTTTGATGACTGCTGATGATGGCTGTTAATTTGTTGTAGTTGAAAAACTAAAATTTTTCAAATCATAGCACCAAATTAAATAGGTGTGGCAAATAAATTTTGGCGGGAAATGAAATAGAGCATGCTCATGAAAGCAAAATGGTGGATGGTGTGAAGTTAACAGGCAGACAGGTGATTTTAAATTTCAGCTGTTTAAAATATTAAAAATGAAATAACTATGATGGCTACATCTTTCAGATCTCAAACTATAAGAAAGATGGAGTGGAGTCTTAAGTATGATGATGTAAGCATGGATACTGTCAGTTGGGTGTGCCTCGAGGTGTGCTTGTGCCTGCAATGATTTAGTATATATTCTGCCATTTCCTGCCAAAACAGATTATTATTTGTGAGAAATGCATTAACGCTACAAAGTTTTTATGAGACATGCATTGCAAATTGATGCATCTAAAATAAAATTTGTAAAAGAAAGAGGTGGAGCCTCAAAGTTGGGTTGTACATCCACAATACTTTTATCAAAATTTCACATTTTTGGAGTACAAATTTATGGAAACCTTTTTGTGTATCATGAACTAAGCAAAAATTTTTTGGGGGCTTATAATAGCCCTTTTAACATCATAATTATAACTTATATATAAGATCTTCACATGTCTCTTTAGTGGCGAGGGCATGTGCTATGGTGCACTTGTTATTCTAAGCATGGAACTGCAACAAAAAGAATCAAAATAGCAAAACAAAAAAATTTGCCTACTTGTGGTATCATGGTACTCTTTTGCACTTGCAAGCTTAGAATAATGAAAGATATTGATCCCCATCTTCAAATCAGTGTTATTACTTTACTAGGCATGAGAGGTAGGATTTTTTCCCACTTGAAAGGAATGGATTTAGCCGCATCTAATCCTGTAGTGATGTCACATTTCGCCACAACCATCGACAGGAAGTAACGAAAATTGAGCATTTTGGAAGGCTCATATCTTAGTGAAAAAATTGTTAGACAATGGGAGTTGGAATACATTGTTATTATGGTCAGGCAATCTTATTAAGGCAATAAAAAAATTCACCAATAATACACCGGACTGACCCTTTCAAGTATCCAAATTTTCAAATTCTTTGGGTAGTGGCTCACACTGTAAACAATTGAGCACACAATGTCCTGAAACTTTGTTTTTCCTAATAATAGGATTACAAATATACATAACTTTACTTAATGCTGTGGGATCATTATGTCTAATGTAATCTAATAGGATATTTCAAACATTGCTATCTAAATTTAGGTTCAGTGACAGATTTTTTTCTTAAAAGCCTCTAACAGGTATAGCAAGCATTAACAGCCAGATCAGACAAAGCTCTCTTAAGTTCATCAATAGCTTCTGAATACTGAATATCTTGTACGGTATTCCAGTTTCTTATTCTAAATTGGTCATCTTCTCCATTATCATTAATATAATAATAAACAGTATCAAATTTAGTTTCATCGGCTTCTTTAAATTTAAAATTTATTAATTGTGCTATATGACCATCAGCAAGGGAGAATCAATTATATCTATTGTTAAATGGCATTTTTATCAACATAATAGTGTTATTTAAGGCCTCGTTTACACGATGACGCTAGCCTAATCTGCATCGTTTTTGCTATTACTGTTTTCAGGTGTTTACACTAATCCAGCAGCTGCGTTTTTATTGGACTTTATCATTCATTTATAGAGTTATCTGTTTTGGTATTCGTTTTTTTTTGTTCGGATTTGATATACGTTTTCTTGTGTTTTAGTGTAAACGAAACCCTTATCTGGCTAAAAATATATCCGTTTTACTTTAAAATGTAGTCATGTAAACCAGGCCTAAGGCATCTCAACAATGGATAAGGAAGGATGCATTGCGTAAAATGTGCAGCATGCTTTACATTCAGTGTCATTACTATAACAAACAATAGGATGGCCTAACCTTTCACAAACTATTTCTAAATGTTAAAAATAATTTTCAAAAATTATTTTATCTTTTTTAACAATTACTGTTATGTATGGATTATAAGAGTAATCATGTTTATGCACTTGAAATATTTTTCCAGCATGCAGGGATCTTGTCATATCCTTACTCAATTGTTTAATGGGTTCATCAAAATATTGTCTCACTTCAATAATAGAAAATGGCTTTTACCTGTCTGTACAGTGCCATTTGTGGTAAAGCTTTGTGTACATTGTAATATTATTACAATTGTCATCTTCAGTTTCACTATCATCATCATTACATTCTTCTATTCTATTAATGCATGACACATCAACAATCCCAGTTACATAACAGATGCCATTAGTATCAACAAGGATTAAAATTGGAGTATCTACTTGGCTATAACAGATATCATTAGGACACAAATATCATGATTTATAAGCTCACTATTTTTTGAGTGACATTACTCAACGAAGTCACTAAAGCTATTTAACTTCAATTTCCTAATGCTATTTGATGCAAGTATCAATACACCTACAGTGTGGGATGTGGGGTCAAAACTGATTTGTAACAATATATTTGATGTAGCATTACATTTACTGTCATACGATATGTTCTCAAATTCTAGACCTTTCAACGCAATAAATTGTAAAATAAGTTTATCCATTTTGTTATTGGAAGCTCAAAAATTTATTCTTCAAGCCACGTCATTTTGCGCTTTTACTATCATAATGCCATTTAAGGAGTTTTGTTTTTGTGGGTCCAGATTTTGTTAAAAATGTTCTTTGATTTTTAATAGGCATTAGGTTTTGTGAATGAGCTTTCTATAAATATTGTGAGGAGCTGAACCTTTTAGGCACTGAATCTTTATTGTATTTTACCTTTCAGTAATTGAAGGACCCTAACATTTTCGACACAGGATTCAAATAGTAACGTTTCTTCGCATAATTGATTGACTTAGTACTCTGGTTTCTGTTGTACCAAGTTTAACACTTTTGCAATACATATCCATGGTTTAATGTATTATATTTCCTTAAATATGCTATCTTTCCTTCTAACCCTGTTACACTGCCTTATATACCATACAGAAGGAAATTTTGGAGGGACTAAATTTTGGCAAATTGCGAAATTTTGGTATATGGCGAATTTTAATTTGGCGAATTTGTGGCCACATGCCATTGAGCATGCGTATAATGGTTCAAAATGGCAAATTTTTATTTTGGCGAATGGCTATCAAAATGCCAAATTTGCAAATTTAACTACCTCCAAAATTTCCTTCAATACGGTAGTATGCTTTGGCATTTGATCTCTTATCTTTAAAATCTTCTATTTACTGCCTATTATAGTTTTTTCTTATAGTTTTATTCCCAATTAAATTGCTCTTTCTTTTTCACTTCCTTCTTGTACCATTATCACAAACAAAATTCTTGTAACATTGAAACCAGAAAGAAGTACATGTACCGTAACACCAAGTATGCAGGATGCACATAATTATGATGACAAACTCTACTGCTACCTATTGTTATATCACCCATATCATATGATAGTAGCACCAAGAAGAATACGTTGTAGTACTTCAGAAGCAGGTGACTAAATGAACTTGAGCAGCTTATACTAAGCAGCTGTAACCTTAATTTCACTCCAATTTAAAAGTAAACCTTAAATTTTACATTTAAATCATTTACCAATTAGCACTTAAAAGAACTGGTAATTTCTTATTTTGAGCAACTGGTAATCTCTTGATCGGAAAAGTGAGCACTCCTTGCGAGTGAAATAACATTGGTAAAGACCATGAGACGAATACAGCGAGAATATGAAGCCTACCATACAGTAATGTAGCTGTGGCAACTTCACGCGTGATCATTTATTTCAGGATGGTGTCTGAAACAAAAAAGGGGTGTAATAGATTATGCCCAAGTAATTAGTTCTTAAACTTTAACTAAGTGAGATAATAAAGGCACTTGTCTTGTCCTAGACACATGCTCAAAGGAATGATGTAAAAGCCATCACAAGAGGCTTTGTAGTTCTGAAGATTTGTGTTGACAGAAGAAGATAAAGCAAAGAAAAAGTCAGAAGAATTTTGCAGAAATTTGAATTTGGTCCTATTATTGAGATTTGCTCCCACTACATTGCGATCCACTTTAAGGTACCAGGAGAATCACTTAGTACAGCAGAACACATGTAAACCATTTATAAAGCCGTACAAGGTAAGATAGAAGAGTTATAATCGTTTGAAAAGTATAAAATTAGCCGCCATCTTGAAAAACTAACCTCAACTCTACATATAGGCTACCACCTATATAAGACTGCTTGTATTCGATATTATGGAATAATCTATTAATGTGTTTATGTAAACATGAATACCGAATTGTCATGATTTGAATATCAAGGTATTACTATATTATACAGCCCTACATGATGGCAGTACAAAACTTATTTCCCTTACTAGCCACCACTAGCTCCATCTTCCAAGCTGACGGCAAGGGTACATAATAGGGAAGGGAGAATGTCTAACAGTCCTATGTACACTTATTTTATATCTCGCAAGCTGATGGCAAGAGTACATAATAGGGATGGGAGAGTGTCTAACAGTCATATGTACACTTACTGTATGTCTGTGTAACTGCTAAATGTTACAATCCATGTTGCTCCGGCATTCTTTTATTGGCACCAGAAGTGTTAATTTTTGTCTTGAATATTAAATATTATTGCACTTGGGTGTGTCACAAGGCGTGGTTAGTCATAAAGCAAGATGAAATGGATGCTTAGCATGACAATAGAAAAAAAGGATGGCTTTGTTGTGTTTACGACTGAGATTGATAAAGAACCAGCTCTCTTAGTTCATCACAGAATACTGAATGATCAACCACCCTTAGGTCCAATGCCTCGGTGTAGAATCCTTTTTACTCGCCATGAGAAAAAACCACACAAATATAATGAACATATTTTGTTTCAAGAGGTAGAGCATATTTTCTCCAGATCTTAAATTTCTTGATTTTATTGATAAAGAAATATTCTCCCTACTCTGCTACATTTAAGTTCTGCCCAGGGATGGCAGAAGCTACTTATCATGAGTATTATAATAATGTTTGCTTTGATCCAATGAGCCTTCGTAAAACTGAAAGTCCGTTTTTCGTATTTTTCTAATTTGTGCCCAATGTGGTTTGAATTAAGTAAATTTGTGCCAGTAACCTCAAGAGTTAGAATCTGTTTTTTGCCGCCAATACAGTAGATTAAAGAATGACTTCATTCATCAAATGAAACGTTTAAGTCTTGAAAGTCCTTTGAAGAAAGTGAAGAGGTGTAGTGCATAATCATGAGCATGCCTAAGTTATATGTCCCCAGAAAGTCAGTTAAAAGAGAACAAGGAATGTAAAGATAACGAGAGACAGTGATGTACGGAAATTAAGGAAATATGTAGATGATACAGAACTTTCATTAAACAATGACCAGCATGAAGAGATGAGTCAGGTGGTATCTACTGTACAGAGTAAATGCTCTCAAGAACTTGCCTAGTTGTTTAAAGGAGACCGTCATGGTGTAGGAGAAAGAATGAGAGAAGTTTAGGCAACTGATAAGCGGGCAGTACATTCATAGTTCAAGAAAGATTAAGACAATAACAGTAAGTTTGGAAATGTGTTTAATCAATATTAAATCTGATTCATTACTTCTAGCTGTTGATAAAAGAAGTAATAGATTGACAATAAGAAATGGTATTTAAATTCATTCATGTATGTAACATTTACAATTTGATTTGTTATAGCCTTAGCTGTTATAGCCTTAGCTGTTCTCTGCCTTAGCCCAGCAGCATAGTGATTTGACTCGTCAGTCTTTTAATACATTGCAGGTTCCATGTCGCTCAACAATGCAATCGCACAAAGGAGCTTTCTTACTCTAACCTGGTGCAAGCAATGATTGTATTGTTGAACAGGTCTCTCAATTTCTAATTCATTGTCAGAAAATTAAGGCCAAAGGCATAAAAAGTCAAAGAAAGTAGGAGTGTTAATTTTTGATGAAGTTAAAGCATAGATATTAGAGTTAAAAGGGATTGAAAGCAGCTCACATGATCCCATGGCAATAAATAGTGGATGTGCGTCACAAATAATTGTGTCCAAGGAATTTAATTACATTTTATTGCTTCAAGAGGCAGCCAAAGGACTTTGAAAAAGCATATTTGCAAGGCTGTTTGCATCTGAGATAGCCCTTATTATTAATAATGATGTATATTTGTACTATTATTTGTTGTAATTATCAAAATATGCAATTACTCATGCAATCCACGTATGAATTGACTATTCTCAGTAATAACTTGCATAAATACAGTTTTGTACCTATAACTCACATAGCATACCAGACAACTATAAGTAGGCTTGCATTGCAATAGCATACTTTCAAATCTTATTCAATACTCCTGTGTTAGTGAATGCACACTTACACAAAAATGAGTCATAACTTTTGTCAAACCTCTATCAGCAGTACCACAGATCCTACAGTAAGAAATATTGCTACAGTGATTTTTGAAGTGCTACTCTAGTGCAATGACTTATAATTTCGTTTCGACATTGTTCATATAGATGATGGGCCGAAAATTAAAGTTTAGAGACATAAAGCATAAATCTTTTAAATCTATCATTTTCAATATCAATAAAACATGCTGTTTATGTTTCAGTTGCGGAATATGCTAGGCAAAATAAGTTTGGAGGTAAGTTCATATTATAGTTAACTATATGTAAGTGCATGATGTTGCAAAATAGAGTGGATGAGTCATGCAGCAAACTATGAGCATACGATAATTGAGAAAACTTTGCAGTGATGAGAATAATACATTTGTCTCATTGAAGATATACAGAAACTTTCAATGGGAAGCATTCATTTCTCATTTTAAAATTGAGGTGTTTGGCTCTGCTAAAGAATTTTCCTATTCCAAAATCACTTCTATTGCCGATGTATCTGCTATTTTGAAATTAATAAATAGTAGTCATTTATGCATTGAGATTGTAGAAGATCTATATGTGACCCGATATGAAAAAACCAGGCTATATCCTCCAAAATTGAAAATTGAGATTTATGGTTTTCTTCATTACGCAAGTTTTTCCTATCTTTTGGTCCTTCTTCCATGTCATTTGACACATCTAGTGCTGAGTTATGCTTATTTATGCAACGAGATGTCTAAACGAATGAAATTGAGTTGTAGCCATTTTTATCATTATATCTTGCATGGTACACAACAAAAAGAAAGGTCTGTAAATGACCTTTTTCAAGTTATTTTAGGGCAAACATGGTATCAAATGAAAGCAAATTTTTTATACAATATATTTTTGGTATAATCTCAGTTTTGATAAGGTACCGCTGTCACAACTTTAAGAAGCCATACCTCCAATTGATAATTCCCGCAGATAGCCTGGTTTTCTCATATTGGGTCACATATCATGACTTGCAGGGAACAAACAGTGAGTCATTTTGATTGAATAAAACATCATAATGGTAACTATTGTATATAGACACGTCTAGTTTCATAGTTGCTGCTACTATGCACGTATCTACAATACAGAGCACTAATTGTGAGTTTTTTATAAGCAGACCTGTCAAAAGATGCAATACTGTACAAAACTGTTACCCCATCATAAAACGGCACCAAAAACAGCAACATGTGACAGCAACATCAACTGATCCCAAAAGTCATGCTACTTACAGGTATGTATGGGCTATATACTATACTACTTAAATATTACTATTGATAAAAGACTTAGCACCATCACAATTAAAAGATAGATTGCAGAAAATGCATGACGTGCTTTGTGCACTTAATATTAAAGTAAAGAGATTAGAGAAAGCTAAGCAAGCTATCATTGAGGCCGGATTATAGTTAGGCAAAGAAGATTATGCAGATTTCATCCAGTTAATGGAGGAAAACTGAAAGAGGGTGCATGACACACTTACAAAATTCTTTTTAAAGAATTTATTGGGAACAGCAAATGAAGGCTGCATCATGTTCTTCCGAAAGCTCCATGAGACGGAACCATTTTGTATTCAAGTAGTGTTTACATCTGCAGCGTCTCTCAAGTGGAGCATGAGACATTGAGAACATCAAGTAATAAATCATTATGATTATAATTTTGGTATACTATATACTTCTAGGAGTTTTATTATTCCCATTGCAGCGCACTCTCAGATATTATACTAACTACATCAAGTCAACCTGTGATTTCTTTGATGATATAGATGAAAACTTGATGCGTGTAGCAGAGTATTCTAGTCTTAAAGAGTGGGAGAAGTGTGTATCACTGATCATTAATGAAGTCCACATAAAGGAATATCTCGTTTATGATAAGCATACAGGTGCACTGGTTGGTCCTGTTTCCTTGGGAAATATCAAAGACCAGTTGCTAAAGGTACAAAACTAAAAGACATTTTGTTATTATACTAAATCATGTAGTTACAGAAGTCAGATTCTTTCTCAATTCCTGCACCACCAGCTCCAGCAAGCTCCATTTGTATGTTCATTGTCAGAGGATTATTCAACAAGCTGGATTATCCATGAGTGCAAATAGCATGCAAGACACTTAATGGTAGATGAGCATTTAAAAAAATAATTCAATTTTTTGTAGGTGAACTACTTTATCAGCCATTTTGGGAAGCAGTATTCCGATTGGAGCTGTCTGGCTTTAAAGTGATATCTACTACTTTTGATGGTGCATCTGTTAATCGACAACTCATTAAAATACATCAACCTAACTCAAAGGACATTATATACAAAGTGGCCAATCCATATTCGGAAGACAATATGTTTTTACAATCATTTGTGGGTAAGAATATATATTTAGCTATAAGGTTAATGCTTAAAATGATTTTTTACTTAGTGTCGAGGTAAGGCAATCAGTTGGACACATTTAGCAGCATTGTATTATGAATGCAACCAGACACCAGGACTGTCTATAGTACCTAAGCTCAAATATTAGCACGTTTATTTGAATAGCTTTTCAAAGATGAGTCGACATAGCTGCACGGCATGCCTTTCAATGTTATGCTTCAAAAATTATTCTTGTATAGGTGCTAAGTCAGTCAGTCAGCAAAGCGTTTACTGTAATAGAAAATATATCTGAGACTCATGAGACAGCTATTTTCTGTAAAATGTTTAATAAGTTCTTTGACTGTCTAACTGTCAAAAACTACAGTGAGGGTAAGCAATCAAGGAACCCTTTCAAGATCCATATCGATTAGCTGAAGACTTTAGACTTAAGGTAAATTAATGATTATTAACTTTATTTCAAGTACATATATAACATGCAGTGGCTGGAGAATACTTTTCTTAAATATCTTGATGAATAGAAGGATTCTGTCAAGGAAAGGGAAGGCTTCTCCACAGAGTAGAAGAATAAAATGCTCCTTAGCTCTGAAACAAGAACTGGATTGATTATAACAGGTCAGCATACTAAATTTATGTGTAAATGATATTTATTTTACTTACTTGCAGTGAAATCTTTTATTGAAGTAGTAAAGTTCATTTTTACAATACCTGGCAGCTACAGTTTTTTAAGTGAAAGGCTATCACAGGATCCTATTAAGAAATTTTTTGGATGTCAGCAACAACGGGGCAGTCACACGAAAATCCAAATGTTCATGAGTTTTGTAAAGGAACACAAGCTTTAAAAGTAATAAATAACTTCTGCAGACCACCTGTGAAAGGAAACTGCCGGCTGATTGCAAGAGAAGAAAGATCTTCAGATGTTGGAAACAAAAATCTTCCTTTACCTAAAAGGAAGCATAATTAATACTTGACAATATGGTCAGTGTTACTGATGTATATTCAAATATGTTCTCTAAGCAATAATAGATTATTGTATTATCTTTATCAATACTATAGTTATATATCATTGGAGAATTGTGTTATATATAACTATTATTATTTTTAATGTTTTCTGAATGCCCTTGAATGGTCTAGAGTTTTTTGGTACATTGCTCTTGAAGCTCAACAATACCAGAGGCATGGGCAAACCATCTGATGGTGATATATAGATGTATAATGAACTTTAGGATGGATAGAGAAGCATCAAAATCAACACTGCCAAATATTCGTTCCCATTTTGATTTTACGTTAGCATGATCTAGAATATTAGACATTAAGATTTCTTTGTTGATCTGCTGATGCTGACCAATAAAGGCGGCCTTGATAACTGCCTCCATTTCCATGAAGAACGGAAATGCATCCTCTGTTATTTGTAGTAGCCCACCTCTGTTAACTGAATCTATCCATTGTGAAGATGTTCTGGTGTCATTTTCTTCCGTTAACAGAATTAATTTCTTTACCCTGTCAAGGTCTTCAGTGCCAGCAAATGTTATCACTGCTTTAAGACAAACATAGCCTCCTACATATCTCAAAGCATTGGACTTCATGAAAGAAATGCTAATTGCTGCTGTTGAAATTGAAGTAATTGATGTTTGAGTGGAAGGTCCATGTAACTTTTTCAGAAGACATTGGAACACTTCATCAGTAATGAACTGGTACAATAAAGGCATTATTGGGGATCCTGAGTTAATAAAAAATGTAGAACAAGCTCATTGAAAACTTGAAGTAGTTTATGAAGTGTGATATTTCCCCCACATTTTTCTCTTCTCATAGTCCAGTCTATGTCTGTAATTCCTAAATGATTGAGTGCAGAGAGAAGGTTTAAAGCTAGACTGGTAGCAAACACTGTCATCATTTTGGCATTTTTCTGGATCCTTTGCAGAATATTTGCACTCTTGACAAACTGTTTTGCCACTTCAGAATAGGAGACTCTTGGTAGCAGCCTTTTTAACAGCTACCACAAGAATATCGTAGGACACCATAGTATCTGTGGTAGAGCTTTCTATGCTGTTAGAAGCCATACTGCACTCATCCTTATTTTGCCATTGCCCACCAAGCTCATTGGCAAAGCTGATAATATGCATGATATGGACACGGAGTGAAACAGGAAAGCGTGGGCGTTTCCAATCCCTTTTGACTCCACTATCTATGGTTAAAGTTATTAGTTGTCTCATGTGGAATTTACAAAGTCAGACAGTGATTGGATGGTACATGACGCAGAAAGGTCAATCTTCACTTACCGACATTTACCATGTCTTAAGTGACAAGAACAGTGCTCAACATTCTGCAATTTCTATGGAGAGACCTGACTGGTATGCTTTTACAATCCTATGTGTCTATTTGTTTTATTTTATTCCTTTTAGGTTCATTTGACATTGTAGGCCCTTATTTTACCTCGTTCGGTACTATCATTAGCAAATTTTTGTAGTCATGAGTCTTGAAAAACATTAAGGTTACGTGATACAGGTTATGAATAATTAATTAGCTGTAGTCAATTGTTTTTTCATTTGTGATCTTTTTAAAAAATGACACTTCTTTCATTACTACTATCATTTTTAATGATCTATTTCTTATATAAGGTAATCTGTTCATCTTATACAGAATGACTGTACTTGATATAGGCTGGGTTAATTGTAAACACTTATAAATCCAAAATCTCTAGTCTTGAACAACAAAAGTCTCTAAAACAAATAGTAGCTCTTCTTGTGGCAAAAATGAAGGTCGTCACGATGAGATTTTTTGCTTTCTTTGTTTTTAACCTCAGAAAATCAGTCAAGAATGCTGAAAAACGCACTAAAATGGCGGCCAAATAGATCTATGGTGTGACTATCTCCGTTTCTACTAAGTCCAGCCAAAAGAATGTCACAACACGACCTAGATATCAAACTTAGCAAAATATTTACTTGAAGAACCATGTAAAATATGGCCCAGTTGAGCTTATTTTTGATTTATAAAAGTCCATTTATTTTGATGCAGGGCAGCACATAGCCTTAAATAGATAAGCCAATGATAACTTGTGAGTCCCCACCCACTTTTTAAAATTACATTTTTAATTTTAAGGATTGAATGATTTACGGTTAGAAAGGTTTCCCGTAACCTTAAGCTCTTTCATCTTCATTCCTTGAGAATTATGATAATCGTTTGTGACGGAGCTTCCAAGTAATCTAACCATGATAAAAGCAACTAAAATCATTTTGAGACATACCCAATATTAAGAGGTGCATGTATATATTCCCATTTTACTATACATGTTTTGCCTATTATTACTACAGAAAAGGAGGATCCGTATGAAGTTTCTCCTTATGTGTTGAATCCCTTTGGCCCTTTAAATCTAATATACTGGCTAATATGTCCAACGCATCAAGTATGCAAAATTTAATTGTCTTTTTATCATCTGATATAGCTTAAGAATATGACAAATGCACTGCATTCATCTGGAGGTACCAAGGCATTCACTTTAAATCAGTCTCAGTTTGATTGGAGTACAATTACATGTATGTACTATCATGAATATGAACGAGTAAAGCAGGGTATGACCAGAACGGTTTCCAAAATGAAGGAAGTATAAGTGCTATGAGACTTTTGGACAAAACTGAAGTTGCTTCTGCAAAGATAATACAGGTTTGACATGATTCAATATTTAAATTTTATTTACTGCTATATTTCATACAGCAAGAGCATGTAATGTAATGTCGGAAATGTTTTGCCACATTACTGAATCTACAGACCATAATAATGTACTACACAGTGATAAGAATACTCTAAAATACCTTCAAACTTGTAACAAAATGTTCGAAAGGAGTTTTTTTAATTATGATAGAATATCAGACATGAACAGTGAAGTTTTGAGGTCTATTGATGAACGTTTTCAATTTTTTGTCGTGTAAAGTAACAAAATTCTACTTAATGGTAAATTTTCACGAATAGTGTGATTTGTGCATTACAAACCCAGACTTCGATCATTCAAGTTCATTACAACTAAGCTTTCTTGCATGGCAAAGTATCGTGACAATAACCTTTGCAAAATATTTGATATTTAATAGCTTTTGACCTGCTCTGAATAGATGTTAATAGCCTGAAATCATTTTGTCATTTTGTCCTACAATATCCTGGTTATTTAGTATCACCTTTACGTCCGTTTGGGTCAGCTATAGAGTCACTTTTCAGTCAGTACAAGCACAATGCAAATGGAAAACTTCATGCAGCTACTTATGCTACGGCTCACGCTGCTGACTTGATTCAACAGACTGTCTACCCATCATAGTGGAAAGTGATACAGAGTTAATAAACTATCATTAAAGTTGCTACCTCTACAAAAAAGGAATTTGGACAAACAAGACAAAATTCAGATTAGTTAATAATATCTACTTCATTTTTGATCATCAAGAAATATGATGCGTTAAAAGTGTATTTCTTAAAAGTTGTTCCTTTGTTTATGCATTACACTTTCTTTAGCAAATTTCTTTCATGTTGTACACAGAAATTCTTCAACCCTTATATTACATAGTTTACAAACAAACTCGCTGTAGACAGTCTTTAACGAGTCTTCATATAGTGCCTCATCAAATGGAATCATTTGTTTCAGCAAATTCTCTCTAAATAACTCCAAAAAGTGTCTCTCTTCCCGATATGTGAATGAGCTACCTGAATAAAAAAGGCAAAATTTTAAGAGGCATGATAATAACTTTACTTTCACTATCATATCACCAAATTCCAAGAAGCACTTCTCATTTACAATTTCCTTAACACAATGATCTACTTCTCCAATGAACAGTAGAAAGTCTTTGCGTGGTGAATACATGTAGCCCTGTCATGCTACTTGAAATAAATTAGCATATCTGCCTTATCTTTAGTATTGACAGCATGAAGTACATCTATTTCCAATGATATTTGCTCTATTCTGCTCGATTCACATGATCTGATGCATTTATACATTGCATAACACATCTGACAGAATAGCCCCTCTGAAACAATACTAAACATCACTTTCGTCACATGAAATCTGTTGTACATTGCTTTCTGATGTCGTTATTGTGTGTATATGCAAAAGTAAAAGTGAATATATTGATGATGAGAATGTGATCATAATTTTTCATGTGCTGAAACATTTTGTTACAGAATTTGAGCCATGCTGAACGAAGCTTCTCCTTTGAATTGTTCTTATTTGTGATTACATCATTAGGAACACTTTGTGGCAATAAGACAATGCTACATTGGGTGTGCCAATTAATCTAAAATCTCAAACACGTTTTTCCTGTACTGTCTTGTTCGTATAAGTCGGAAAAAATTTGAGCATGATCAAGTAATGACTGTATGAGTATGCTATCAGCTATAAACTTATGACGGTGTACTTTACTTAATGTTGACTTGCTATGTAGCTTTTGTATCATGTCTGCTTTGAGTTGACATTTATTTAGAGCTTTAATAGATTTTATAATATCTGTCCCCACATATTCTTAACAATCTCATAGGGTGAAGTAGGCTGATCTTGGCTTCTATTGGTAGTCTTCTGTACCTTTGACCTTGAATTAGCACTACTTTTCTTCTGCTGTCTTCCACGTTCTTTCTTTTCTTGTTTCTGGTCCAAATATCACTTGTGGGCTCTCTTCTTGGCTTCTTTGCCCTTTCTTCCATGTTATGCTTAGCCTTGTTCTAACACTGCTGCCTCATAATACAAACTTCTCCTTATCACTAGCATTCTGTAAATCTGATTCATTGAAATGCTTCTCCTTAGTTGCCAAGCGAGAACTTCTTCTCAGTACAGTCACTGGTTCATCATCAGGATTGCTTTCAGCTGAACTCGAGTCATCAATGCTGCTTCCATGTGCTTGTCATAACTAACCACGCCTGTAATAGTAATAATAACTTGTGACACGCCCAACTACAATAATAATTAATATTCAAGAGAAAAATTAACTTTTTTTTGTGCTAATAAAAGAATGCGGAAGCAACACAGATTTTAGCATCTAGCAGCTACACAGACATACAGCAGGTATACATTTAGACACTCCTCCCTTTTATGTACTCATGCTGACGGTAAGCAGTATACCTCTGCCTCCTGCAGTTATTGCAATAGAAAATAATAGTATCAAGTGATAATTAATGACTGACTCATTGATTGTAGCATTATACTTGCCATACCTGCTGTGTACTGTGAATATGTTGCTTGAAGTATCCATACAGTGACGCATACTGCAGAAAAATTTGGATGCTCTGTAATGCACTTAATGCCGTCATCATTAGCTTCTGATAACATATTTGAAACAGCCATTACTTTGTGACAGCTAAGACACTCTTATTGTGATTGCATTATAACACAATTGTCACAAGAACTTAAATAATGTCACTCATTAACGTAAGACTATTTTAGCTACCAAGAGGTATTTGATATTTTGTTCTCACAATCTTTACTTGGATGGGAGTTCGAGCCTGTGTCATCATTAGTACCGCAACTGGTTCAAAGTTATAAGATGTTATTCCTGAACTACTAGTGTGTTAAACACTTAATTCTGCATCACTAATCTCACTATCCTGCTATCACTCATGGCCACTACCTCTTGTGACTTTACATTAAGCTGCACTCCTTAACAGGTAGTAGTATGGAGGATACAAAAAGAGGACACTTTGAAGGTCCATATTTCACAGAATAAATATTCTTGAACAAAGTACGTATCATTTTCATGATAATGAAATTATTAAGCCAATAAAAAATACCACAAAAATTATGAAAATTACCTTTTAAAAAAAGTCAATGCTCCACAATTACATAGTATTTGTAGATTCCGTACTTAGGATCCTGTTTCAGTATCATGACAAATTTCATTGAAGGTTAAGAATTTGTCACATAGATGTTCTCCAGAGGGGTGTTTTAGGCAAAGTAGAGCAGTATTTTGTTAAAAAATAATATGAAATCAGTGGATTGCCTCAATATTACATTGTCTTATGGATTATAACCGCACCTTTTGTTGATATTGATTGTCCTAAAGAAGTCTGTTTGTCATGGAAGATAGGGTTACCTGTTACATACCAGATACTAATACGTTGCCTGATATAAATTTTTGTAACCAAATCCAAATGCTTAAGTGCAGCAAATACTGCAAATGAAATATTAAAGTAGACAAGACCTATGTATCTAGATGCAAATTTTATTTTCCTAGACTAGTAAGAGATAGTATTTACATCAATAATGTTGCAAACTACTTGAAGTCATGCAATTAAATATATTATTTGAACGAGATGAAGAAGTTTGAGTGAACGACAACAATCTTTTACTGTTGAAATCATGGCATGCAAATATGGACATGCATAACAGAGCTAAGAGGACTCTTCTTACAGCCTATATGTAGGGTTGACGTTGATTTTTTAAGATGGCAACCAAATTTATAACTTTGAAATTATTATAACTCTTGTCCCTTACGTTGTACAGGCTTATAAATGGCTTAGATGAGCTCTCATTCTTTGAGCAATACCTTTGAAGTGGGCCACTATGTAGCGTGATTGAATCTAGAGAATAGGCTCAATTTCAAATTTCTTCAAAATTTGTCAGACTTTTTCTCCTTATTTCATCTTCTGTTTACACAGAAATCTTTAAAACTAGAGACTCTTGCAATGGCATGTACATCATTTGTTAGAGCTTGGGTCAAGGACAAGACAAGTTCCTTTAGTATCTTACTTAGTTTAAGTTCAAAAACTAATTATTTGGGCGTGATCTATCACACCCCTCTCTTTCTAAACGCCATTTCAAAACAAATGCACATGCGCAAAGTTACCATAGCTACATTACTGTGTGAAGTGTGTGCTTATTCTCGCTCTATTCTTCTCTTGGTCTTTGGTGAGGTTATCTTATTTGCAAAGAGGACCCACTGCTAAAACAATGAGATTGCCAGTTCTTTTAAGAGCTAACAGGTAAATAATTTAACTGTAAAATTCAAAATTTATTCTTAAATTAAAGTAAAATTAAGGACAGCTGCTCAGTATTAGCTACTCAAGTTCTTTCAGTTAGCTGCTTCTGAAGCACTGCATTGTATTCTTCTTGTTGCTACTATATATTGAGATAAGTGTGATATAATGAGTAGCAGTAGAGTTTGCGATAATAATAATGTGCATCCTGCATACTTGGTGTTATGTTACTTTCACTTATTTCTGGTTTCAATGTTAGGAGAAATTTTGGTTGTGATAATTCTACAAAAAGGAAGTAAAAAAGGAAGAGCAACGTAACTGGGAATAAAACTGAAAGAGGAAATGAAACAAATTTTGATAATAGAAAGCAAACAGAAGATTTTATAGACAAGAATACATCAAATGCCAGAGCATGCTATATGAGGCTATATAACAGGGTAAAAAGCAAAACAAGAATTACTGATAACATTGGTAAAAAATAAATACTATCTTACTCCAAACAGATTTATGCATTGAACTATTAAGTATATAAATTTAAAAAATTTGTATTAAATAAGAAAAAGTAGAGTTGTCAAAAAATAAAAGAAACAAGGGGGTTGAGTTCAACCATACTAATAATTAATAGTTCAATTAATAATAATAATAAACTTTAATTAATAAAAAATAATTTATTCATAAAATTAATACAAAATTTTCAAACCCTGCTTTGCTGAAAATGATAATAGGCAGACTACATTATAAATAGATAATTATATCTTTGTACCTATTGATTGCTCTACCACATTACTATGATGTAAATTTAATATCGTGATAAATATAAACATGACTTCAGCAAGTATTGATTGAATAAATTACTGTCATCACAATTAAACAAGCGTAACAGTCTAAAAAATATTCCTATAATTGATTTCACCACTATACAAGTACAGGTTGATTTTTATTAAGACTTATAGAGGCTCATTCTACCTTGTGATGCTTGTAGAGACAGTATCTTTATGGTCTCTTGCTGTTAGAAAGCTCATAACTTTGTCCATGTGTAAGCCACCATTTTGTGTACCGTTGCCACACCCTCTACATAAGGAGCGTGGGCGGGTAGTTACTTAGGCTAATAAATTTTGTTATTTCTCCAATGCAACGTGTATAGAAGAAATGTAAGTGTGGACATACAAATACATAAACATCGCATGTGGGTGAAATCAATTATAGGAACGACCTGAGGGCTTAGCCCCCAGGTCGTTAAAAATATAACTTATAGATAATTATTTGGCTATTAAAATCTTAAATTTTTGTGATTCATTAAAATATTAATGCATATTCTTGTTATGAATTTTAATTGGACTGGCCGCACTTGTGTAGGCTGGAACTAAGCAATTTTGTCATTCTTTCATTAAAATTTGTCATTTTAAAGGACACTTTATAATACTCTACAAAGTAGGGTTTGACATTTTTGTAGTATTTTTATGAATAAATTATTTTTTATTAATTAACGTTTATTATTATTAATTGAACTATTACTTATTATTATGGTTGAACTCAACCCCCTTGATTCTTCTATTTTTTAACAACCCTACTTTTTCTTATTTAATAGAAATTTTTTTATTTACTTGTTTCTATACTTTTTATAAAATTATTTTTATTAATTATTAATAAATGTTTTTATTGATAATAATAAATTTGACATTCATTTATAGGTTTAAAAGTTCATCAGTTCATTTTGGAAGAAATGAATTTTTGATTAAAAGCCATTACAGCCATAGAAACAATTTTATAATTACTATTTTAACAATTTGAATCATTAATTATTATTTATAACTGGGCTAATTATTATTCATTACTGACACTTCAAAACCTATTTAAGTTGTTTAATTGTTTTCTCATTACAAATTTAAATCCGCTCTCTGGAATATCTAACCTCTCACTCACTCAGCCTCTCACTCTCTCTCTTGCAGGAAAGTTTATTTTTGCATAAAGTTAGTTTGCAAACTTGTAGCCTCATTACTCTTTTTGTAGGAATATGGATGTTCCTGCACCAGTAGGTGATACTCATGGAGGTCCTCTTCCCCCACTACCACCAGTTGCAGCCAGTGGAGGTCATGGAGGTCCACCACCACCACCAGGACATGTTGCTGGTGGTCATGGTCCTCCTTCACCACCACCACCACCACAAGTCGCACTGGTTGTAGCCGGCGGCCATGGAGGTCCTCCACCACCACCACCAGTTCCGGCACCTGCAGGCCTAGTCTCACATAGCCAGCCCCTCCCTCCGTGCCTACGGGAAGGGTCTGGTGGATTGCCCAAAGGTGGACTTGTTCCACGATAACAAGGAGCTGGTTGGTGATTATTTTGCATCATTACTGACGTATAATTGATTTTACATTAATTATCGAGTATTAGAAATATTAAAATTAATAATACTGGGTAACACAATAGCTTCTATAGCATGCTGCCTATGTAAAGTTGATCTAAGTAGTGGAACGATGCTAAGTAAACGAAGGATGCTCTATGGAGCTGTATCAAAAGTGGCACTAGATGTATTGGATGAGCTTTCAGAATCTGAATGCAGTAGGAAGCTTTCTTCTGTTTTTGATGATTCCGTATTTATCTGTTACACGTGTAAAAAAAGGCAAAGGGATTGCAGGTGTTGAGAGAGAAAGTGGAAAATATGAGGTCTGAGCTTGTAGATCTTAATGGTAATGTGCTAAGGATTAATCAAAATGATGGAGGAAGTGTACCTGTGATGGAGCCTTCATTGAAAATGAGAAAGACATCTCAGCCTACTGTTTATGATGAAATTGAGCAGATCATTATAATGACGACACTGATACTGTCTCTGTAAGTGAACTAAGTAACACACATGCATAAAATTAATATAACTATTTCTATTGTAGGTGAACATTCAGTATCATTCAGGCAGTAAATCATTTGATATCACGTTACCTTTCTCAAAGCTCAATGTTAAGAGATTGGCACGCAGGAGTTTAAATTCTCTGGCATGTTCTGTTGCTAGTGAACCTTGTACATCAAATGTTGTCCTTCAGCAGGTTTCACATTGTATTAGACATGAAATGAAAGCCATCTGTTCCTCAAAGCACAATTCTATTCTTAGAGACTGCAATGAGGGAGTAACACAATTCAATTGGGACACTGTTTTTGTTGAACTAGCACGTATGATGCCAACATTAATCATGATTTTAAATGTCATTGTGAGTTGAAATAAATCCAAGGTGTTGATGTGTCATTGTGAGTATGATATTAAAATCTCGAATGTGTCAAATGTCATTAGTTCAGAGCGCAATTTCTGTTCTGTTATATGGTAATGGATGCTCAAAAGAGGTATACTGAAATTATTACTAATAATAACAATTAAAACATTTTTTATTTTAGTGCTTTAACTGTTTGCAGCCTATTATGATTAGTTTATCCCACAGTGGAACTATTAAAATGATTACTCGTCTTCTGAGAATCATGACATTAATGTTCACTTTTGGTCAGATGATTTAGTTCATCACATGAAGGTATAGTTGATATTTCATTAACACTGCATGGTCTATGTCTTTGTCATATTAAAGAAATCTCAATGTACTTTTCAAGATAGTACTTACAGAATGGTGGGAATGTCGATGTACGATGACTTTGACACAGATTGTACAACACTAATGACAGTTACTCACTATGATAATAATAACAATGAATGATATTATTTTAGGAGATATTTACAATTTTGAAAGGGATGAAGAGGCATCTAATGATCCTAGTTTTGATAACGATGATGCTACGGAGTGCCCTACCGATGTCCTTGACAATAACCCTGTTGTAGTTGGAGATTTTGATGATGTTATTGATGAGGAAGAGAGTGATAATACGATTAATGAAGATGAAGAATCAGATGTTGCTGTAGAAGACTTAGATGTTGAAGATAAAGGTAGTCATTCTTTTTCTTACATTACAATTAAAAATTTTTCAATAGTGTTGTGATCTCAAGGAATGGAATGGATTCAAGATAGTTGGATATAACATTGACATTAAGTTTAGTGCACATTTCAAAGAGTAGACTCAATCACATCACTTCTTTCATGCATATGCTGTCATGGATAGGATAGATCACAGCACCCTCTCAGATTCACCACCATCACATGGCACAATTGATGTTAGACAATTAGTACCATCTAAAGAGGATATAGACAAAATGAAAGATAACTTTGTGACTTTAACTTCAAGGTATTTTTTTTTCATAATTACACTTCCTTTTTGTTCATTAGAGTGGTAGTTACTCATATTGACGAATTTAAACCAGCTGCAACAAAAGTGACATGGCACACATTCCTCACGAGTTTGCAAAAGAAATGTCAATGAAATCAACTATAGTTAGTTTGTTTCCATCAATTGCATGTATGAATCATTAATTTTATTACTTCGTTTTATATAGATAACATTAGGAATTAATCTTTACAGTGAAAATAAGGATGATCATATGTGCAAGATCACAGAGAGGCACCACAAATATGTACCAAAGGTAATGAAGGTAGTTAAGGTACCATTACCAAATGGAGAAATTGAAGAGATACGTGAAATGGATACCTGGAATATTCTTTTTGGAGGCGACCAATTAATAGTGGCCAGGGCTCGTGGTGCAATATCAATTCGAAGTGACCATGATGAACCTGAGGAGCAACTCAAGGGTTTGGAGCCAGTGTTGGATCATTAGCACTTTCGAATGCCTTTGATGAAAGTATGTTTTATATCATAAAATTTTCTTTGTTGATGTACATGTACTTCAAATAGGTGATATGGGGAAGGCTATTTACTGTGAAGTCACTGATGGAGAAAGGAATACTATCACAGTTGAAGTACCTCATCAATCGTACATCAGTTCCATCAGATCCAGAGAAGAATTTGCAAGCAGCAGAGGATTTTTTTCAGTTGGTATTAAATGCACACATAGTTGCTGCTCTGAGAATGGGTTGCTAAGTGAAACCAATACAGTCGAAGAGTAGCAAAGGCTATAGTCAACAGGTACATACATCTTGAGCGAAATGAGAAATCAACTGATGACGACAGAGTGCATGCTTATGCATGTGAATTACTGACACTTGGCATGATTTGTTGTAATTACTGTGATGCTACAAAAGAGGGCGATGGCCACAGGATAGTTCTTATTTGGAAATTTCTTATGTTAATATTTTGCAAAATGGGACGTAGAAATTATGCAAAGGAGGCTGGAGTGCTGCTCACCATCATCAAGTTTATTGTACCTGAAAGAGTTGCAGCTCAAATTCTATTTGGAGTTTTGTCAATACAAAAGACAGGATAGGATGCAATATGCAATGTGATTTACATTTAGAGCATTTGAATCATCGACTGAAGAAGGTAATTAGAAATCTTGGCTCGAATGTAAAGCCTACAACAATAGCAAAAGCTATTGATAAAGTGGACAGTATATGCAAGTCATATACAGAATCACTTAGACTGTCAAGTGACTCAATGTTGCATTCAACTCCTCCATCTCACAAAGATTTTAAGATGATTTTGTGTCAGTTACAAGAAACTGATGTATTCAGTCATGTTGCATCAAGATCTCGAAAACATACTTCACTTATGAACTGTTTGCTTGATACAGTTTCCTATGATAACATTACAAATTGGTTAATAAAGAATATTATTCATTCTATCATTTTCCAATAATATTTGACATGCATTTTAATACTAAATTTTAGATTAAAAAAACTACACTAGTTCACTACTGATTTTGCAGCAAATGTCACAGCATATTCCATTTTGTGTGTGTAGGCTTTCGTTAAAAATAAACTGCTCATACATTAGTTTTCAATGACAAATAGAGCTGTTTTTAATGTACTTCATATCATCAATAACAAACTTTCCCAATGCCTTACTAAACAAGAATGCCTTAGACGGAAGTGTGTCTCTGCCAGCCCAGCCAGTTTCCTGTGCATACTCCTCTAGAGTAGCTGGTGGACCCCAGTGGTATATCATTCTAATGTCTGGGCAATCAATTCTCATGCAAAAAGCTGTGGTAGCAATTATGACACGCAAATGTCCTTCAGTTGAGCAAAACATTTAAAGTATTTTTTCCTTATTAGAAACAGTGCAGGCCCTTGTGTATATATTTACAACAGCATATTTGACCCAAGGAGGGAAACCACGAGAATATGTAATGTTTTCTGCTAAATGCATCCTGAACTGTTGGTAAAGTGCAGAGCAATCTGGATACTTATGACAAAAAATGACAGTCTTGGGGTAATCCTTACCCAGTCTCTTCAAATCATCTGAAATCTTCTTGCAGAATGTGTCCATTATAGGTAGAGGCTCAACTACATAGGCAATGTTGTCTTTGTATGTTGAACACCCAACAATTGCAGGATTAGTCATAGACAATCATGAGATTACAGCATCAAATGTTTGCTGGGTGGCAGTAGCAGTAAGTGCCATGACATTGACACTTTCATCCAGCAGACTTCTTATCTCTCTCAAGTGAGCATAGGCTATTCAAAAATCATTGCCCCCAGGGGCGTTTCTAGCATGGGGCTGAATGGTGCTTGAGCCCCGATCTCAGGGCCGGGCTCAGAAAAAAATTACTGAAATCTTGGACTTTTGCATCGCCACCAAGCCTCTTTACAAAATTATCTAGCCCCCTGATCATGACTTCAGTAGTTTCCAGTGCTTTAAAGAGCAATCAGAAGTACCAGTAACATGGCAGTATACTTGAAAGGGTCTTGGCCCCACCAATAATTGACGAAAATGCAGGAAAAGGCCGTTTTACCGCCGTAAAAGTGGTTGTGGCCAAAATTGCGGTGCGCTTCATGCGCCATCAGCACCCTCCTTCCCCCATTCCTAGATACGCCCCTGGCCCCTATATTGTATGTAAAGAAATCATAAACAGAGACATGGTATACTTACCATGTCTATACACAGTGTGCTTCATCCACAACCAAAGCTACCAAATTTTCTTTGTACACTTGAGAAAGGAGCATACTGCGGTACCTTGCATTAGATATAATGCTATCAGGGGTTATGTACACAAGTTGCACTTTCCCCTTTAAGACACAATTGATTGCTTCATCATGATGCTGATCTTCCCCTACAAATTCCATTGAAATACCCTTTAAAGAAAATTTAGACCCCTGATCCATCATCAGTGAAGTTAGGGGACTGATACATACAACTATGGACCCTTCTTTACCTTAAAAAAAGCAAAAAAACCAGAAATAATATGATTAATCTCATCAAATACCATTGGTAACAAAGCATAGATTGCCGACTTTCCATAGCCAGTTGGCAAGGAAACAAACACATCTCGTCCACTGAGAAATGTAGCCATGGCTTCTAACTGTTTCTCTTTTAGCTGGTAGCCAAAACTCGAGCCAACTTCAAGAATAGTTGCTCTTAAACCATCATGTGCCATTTTTATTTAGTCAATAAATTGTTATTATTAGTAACTTAACGTATCTAGTTATGATTCATGCATGACACAGTCTGACAGTTATCCAGCTCGCGGAAAAAGTCCACCTATGGGCAATCCACCAGACCCTTCCGTAGGCACGGAGGGAGGGCTGGCTAGGCAAGACTTCTGCAGGCCATGGAGGTCCTTCACCACCACCGCCAGTTGCTGGTCATCTTGGAGGTCCTCCACCACCACCAGTTGCTGGTGGTGGTGGAGGTCCACCACCACCACCATTGGCTGGTGGTTTTGAGGTGCTTCAGCACCTCATGCACCTGTAGCCATAGGTGCTCTGCAGCAGCAGAGGCTGCTCCTCATGAGGCAACTCAGGAGCCTCAATAGGCAAATCGTAAGGTTTTACAATACTTTATTATATATATAATCTCTTTCCATTTTAGTACATGAACTTACCCAGAGGACCAAGAGGCCATGGCGCTGGCAGGGGCAGAAGGGGTGGAGAAAACATTACCAAAAACCATAACTTTTATTAACTTAAACTTTTTTATTATAAATAGTATTGTAAAAACATAAAAGTCAATTATTTTACAGCGCAAACAGCAAAATCTAAAATACAATAGTATGATCAAAATGAATGTCTCAGCAAGGCGAAATGCTTTAATACTTTAGATTCCATCTTCCTACAATAATAGATACATGTTAGTAAAACATCATTTACACTACTTACTGTGGCCATAGTTAGTGACATAACCATTAAAAGAATATAGATGTAACCTTGAACCATTACCTATTACAAAATACATATGACACTTTGTAATCACACAATATACAATCTTGCTACATAATCCATTGCTAAGTCTACAATAATGTTTAACCAATAAGGCTAAAACTGTTGCCTCCTGCAGTGTGATAAACTAATGATCAAGGACCTACAACAAAAAATTTAGTTACATGTAATGAAGAAATTAATTTAGTTACAATCCCGAATAGCCTTTAAATATATAGCAGTAATTGCACATTCCAATATCAAGTAAAAGTATTGCTGAATCATCAAATCCTTTCCAGCTGTCAATACCTGTAAAGAATAGTAACAGAAACACATCAAACGCAAGCAATGTAAACACACGGGCTAATAATAACAACAGTAGAAACAGTAATGGTGAAGAAACTTTATTACCAATCACATGGAACTTTTGTATTTCTTGTAACTCCATTGTACAACAAACTATAAAAGGATAAAATTCATGCATGATAATCATCAAACACTACAAGCACAATAAATGCATCACTAATCCACTACATGTACACTATTCTAAACGTATACATGTATATATGCATGATATACCTTGTTTGTCACAAACATATATATTACAAACCACCAACAAGATACAAGTGCTCACATAGAGGAACATCCCCTTCGTCTTTGAGTGTCATTTTTAAGTCTGACCTGTACCTGTATAAATTATGAATGTGACATACATGTACTAACTAATAATGATAATGGTAGCATCTACAATGTTTCTGATTGGATGATACATATATGTGCATGCATGTATTTTAGACATACATGTAATATTGCTTACTAATGCTATCCTCAGTTAAGATACTTTCATGACCTGCTTAATAAATAACATTGTGTACATGAAGAATTTCCAATGTGCAAACAATATTTTTTTGTTAATGAGAACATGCACCTGTTACAACAATCATCAATAAAAGATGCACAACATCAGCTGGCAAGCATTTATTATGCGCACAGCATTGATGGCAGCATCATTCAAATGCGCAACATCAGCCGGCAAGCATTAACTTAATAATGCGCACAGCATTGATGGCAGCATTATGCGCAACATCAGCTGGCAAGCATTTACATATATGTAATGTGCACAGCATTGATGGCAGCATTTACATGCATGATGATTATTAATATGTGTACAGAATCACTGCTTGAATAATACTACATGTATAATAACAACTTTTAATTTTACTCGAAAATTTTTCTTGTCCTTCAAAATTTCTTCAGCAGTGCCCAGATCCATAAGCACCTGTTATTTGTAATAAACATGTAGTACAAGTCACAAACAAGATCCAGATTTGATAATGACAGCTTCTTCCTTTCCTAACTCCCTGTCCTACATAAATGAGTCACACAAATTTGAATCAATGCTAAACCTTAATGAACAGTAAACCTCTTTCACACCCTCTCCCTGTCCATTACAGCAATAAGTACTCAATATTCACTGTTATATATTGATTAATCTCACTTCCTGAATTGAGTTAGATCTCTTCATACTGAGCAATACTGGGTGGATATGCACCAATGGTTTTCACACACACTCACACATCATTCACATTGCAATAGCCGGAAATACAAGTCACATTAATCAACCAATGTTTTTATGATAATGGACCTCCCCTCCCATTCACCACCATACCCACTTCTATCAACAATCAATGCTTAAGAAATATTAATAGACTTCACTGCTTGGAAATGATTAGTACCAACATGCTTCAAATACAAAGCAGGTGTATTAGTATCACAAGGAATGCCATATAAAGTTTGGGTTCCATATCTATCCCAGCCAACAAAAGTAGGAGTTAGTGAATATGAATATATAGTGTTGTACCTAATTTTGCAGATAATGTAATAATCTGTGTCAGTGGCCCACAAACAATTTTTATACATTTTGGACTTATTTATGTAATCAAATATGCTTGAATATCTGGTTGCACTTAATGTACCATTAAACAATTCTTCTTCAAAGTTTGGCATATTACTAACAATTGCTTTATGTAATTCGTAATGCTGAGAAATTGACCCAGTAATGAGATATGAAAGGGCATAAAATAAACAGTTCCCATCACCAGGGACATCAAAAGTACTATTAGAAACTCTTTCATCTGACAATAGTGTAGTTGGACAACCAAGTAAGATTCTAGCAGAAACTTAAGGTTTAACATCTCACACCACCTTCTTTGAAATTATTCATTACCAGGGTAATAAACATAATCCCATTGTCTCCTCTCAATATATGAGTTGGGAGGCACTTCATAAGTAAAGGTGACATCATTATCTTTTTGGATTACTTGTCTTTACTTTAATGCTCGAGAGTTTTATAAATTCAATCTGACAACTACTGCAATGATCATCTTTTACAATACACTTGGTATCATCATTTAATGTTACAGAGTTTTGTAGATACAAGACTACTACAACTACCATCATCCTTGACTTTAAATTTCGTTTTTATGTCTTTTAAATTAATTCAAACAATTAATTTGTCATGTGCTTTAGGGCAAGTCAATGCCAAAGCATTATTGTCAGTACTACAGTCTTCGTCAACTTTTCTTTTATTAGGGCGAGGCTGATTTAAACCATTATCATCACTATTTCACTCTTTTTGGGCAATTAGACTTCTGTAAATGATTACTTTTCTGTTTATTGCTACTAACAGTACTGTTATTAGCACTTTGTACATGACTTACGGTCCGTGTATATTTCCGCCATTCAAATCTCAAAACACTTAGATTTTTACTTTTTGCAAAAAATTTAAAATGCAACAATCTAATTTTAGTTTTATACCGTATTTGCTCTACTTCCATCTATAGAAATATTGCATAATACACCCTTGAAAAATGGCTAATTTCTGAATGATTCTTCATGATGAAAGCTATCCTTTGTCCCTTGCTTTAAGGATCTTAAACTGACTGAAATCTATGTTTATACAGGTTCTACTTCATTCAGGTATGTAATTCATGATTCATTCAGAAGTTCTACAACATAGGAATAGATATGGGGCCAGCCTAAGTTTTAAATGCCAAGCAAAGAACCAACAGACTCACTGTATAGTGTATAATGCATATAAAATTTATTTATTGGTACTTGTCTTGTTTAAATTTTAAATGCTGGTTTGACTAATGTCATCAATCATAACATAAGGTTTGCGGCCATTTTGAGCACTGAACATCATCCCTGTGACGGCCACACAGAGGAAGTTAAGATCATTTGCTAAACTATAAGTAGAGTTTTTGGGAGAGTTGAACGAAAAAGAAAGGTCAAGAAAAGGGAGCATAGCAAAAACTACACAAATGAGAGGCTTTTACACATTTGCAGTAATGCAGTGAAAATATTGGAAGGGTCACAGAGTTTTGCTTGGTTTTAATTTAATGACTCAGATAAACTTGGTTGCTCTTCACTAGTGACACATGCTAAGATTTTATTTATTTATTTTAGAAATTTACTGTCATTACTGAGAAGGAAAGGTAGAGAGAGGCCTCGTGAGATTCAATGAATGAATTTATCAATAATTATTAGTTAAAAACTTCTTAAACCTGAAGAATGCACACACACACATCAATAACATAATAACACATCACAGACACATATTGCATAACATTACATAACACTAGAAAGTAATCTTGATCAACAATGCATCCTTACATAAGGAATAGAAATAAGTACGGAAATAATAATCAGGAAAAATCATAATAATAATAAGTGCCTTGAGAAATAATTATAGGTAAGCATAGATTAGCATTATCAGTTAAAACATACCTCCCTCTTTTTAAGTTTAACATACAAAAGGTTTGTGATCCCTACGAGTCTTGGTACAAGGATGAGGAGGTACTGTGGGAGGAACTGGAGGAGGAACTTGAGGAGGAGCTGGAGGTGCTAAAGGAAAATCATCAAAAGCATCATCCTCATCTACTGAGCCGTAAGCATCATCAAAATAGTGTTTCCCAAGTAATTTACAGCTTGTTTTATAGTCTATTATATCTTGCATAGTTAAGAGATAGCGTCCACCTGACTATAGCTTATGATTATGTGACTTGGTAGATGAAGAGAAAGACACGTAATTTCAAAATACCAATTCAAACAAATACTAGGTTGGAATATTGGACAGAAACAAATAGTTGGACAAAATCATTCAGGATCCAGGTGCAGAGACGCATTGACAACAATTCTCCTTATCAACACAAATGTTTTGAAGGCTTTGGAAACTATGAAATCTCATGTGAGAGGACCAGGACATATCACCAGAGAAAAACACAAAATCCTTACAGAAACCAATAGTTGGACAAAATCATTCAGGATCCAGGTGCAGAGACGCAATGACAACAATTCTCCTTATCAACACAAATGTTTTGAAGGCTTTGGAAACTATGGAATCTCATGAGAGGACCAACACCAAAACCTCTGGTATACTAAGACACCATGAAGGAGAAGGAGAGCATGCTAAATTGATTTAACTCTGGAAATGACTTTCTTTTCAGGACACAGCTTCATTTCTCGACGATTTTTGAAAACAAAATTATCTTCATTCAAATCTCAGCCAATGACAGCCTAGTGTCGCTAGCTAGGCAAGGGTCAGCTAATAACAGCTAGCCATGTCTATGCGACTCCACCCATGCTAGGCTAGCCACAATGACACGTGTTTTCTGCAGAGTCAAAGGAAGAAAGAAAGACGGTCACTGAGATTTTGAGTGATATAGAGAATTGACAAAACTGAGGATCATGGCAGCGAATGTATTACCAGATCAAAGGGTCTTCTTAAAACGTGGTGACGACAGGACTGAGATGATGATATCACAAATGAACGTGTTGAATTTACGACGAGCCTTTGACGTTGATCCCAAAGAAGTGTGGTTGAAAGACGATATGGATGCAACAGGCTTCTTTCCAGATGAAAAATCTGGGTCATTCAGGGGTCTAACACCATGGCAAACTCTTCTAGTGGGGGGCCAACCGGTACCGGTTAGTGACGTGGCCGTCCTCACTACTACTAGCGGTGCACCCGTCGCAGTAACTCCAGGGCCTAGTCGTACTGTTACTCTGTCTGGAGTGTCGCCTGGAATATCTGCTAGCACTTCATACAGCCCGAATTTCCGTTCTGTTTTAGCAAAGAAGCAGCCTTTAACGCCGACCACCCAAGGAGCCAAAGTAAAGGTCGTTAAAGCTATCGTGGAGTGGGGTGATAACAAACCACACTTTAACAAGCTGCAACAGATATTTATTGAAGTAGATGAATCCACTGCCACAGTAGAGTATTTAAAACAACAAATGCAGAATCGTTGGGGAGAAACGTACACCTTAGTCACAGCTGATGGGCTTGAAATAGATAGTGAATCAGCTGCTCAAGGTGAACCTTATTATAATGCAGGATTTTACTTAATAATAATTATTATACTATAGGCCTATCATTCTGGAAATCACCCCGAAGAATTATTTATGCAGTACTTTGTTCGAAGCTTCTTTCAATACATAAGCAGAAAAAGAAAAGTGTCCAATCTTTTGATGAATCTGATGATGATGACTTCGAGGTAACAACAAAGAAGAGGCGCATTGATGATGTGATGTGCAAAGTGGAGAGAGTGGGACGAGATGTAAACAATCTAAATGGCCTTGTAACCGAAATTGTTGCTGTATCAAAGGAAATGAAGGTTCCATTTGGCCTGATGAAAATGATGCATACTATTTTCAAGTGTAAAATCTGCCATTGTATTCCGTTATGTCCTCCTATCATAATTTCAAAATGCTGCGAAGTAATACTAGGCTGTGAGTCCTGCGTTAACAAGTGGTATTCCAATGGACAATCTCAGTGTTGTCCATCATGTGGATCGGAAAGAGCTTATAATGAAACCATGATTTTGAAAGGGCTAGACGACTTTTTGATGGATATCAAGGCAATTATTCAAACAAGTGAAGAACAAGAGGAGGATGATAACCATCCTCCTCTTCCACCACCACTGCAATTACAATTATGCAATGACTAGTCACTGTGATTAACAGTTATCCTATTGAGGTTTGTCACTTGTAGACTACTGTATCATGACTATTATCCTTTGTTTCATTTATCATTATATTATCCACTTGTATTACATTTAAGCAATTTCATTTATTCGAGGTCAATTTATTGTTGCTAATGCTTTACTTCGTCTGGAATCGTTCTACTCTTTACCTATGTAAAGTATGGCACTTAACTTGAAATATATGAATGATTTTCTTGACAATGCCAAACCTTTCCCTACTTATGAAAACAGCCTAAGTGATTACTTTCTTCATTATGTTAACTTTTATGTTCCTATTGAAATTATGGTACAATAAAATAATTTGTATAATTTAGTTACCAGCAGTAGAATTAGCTTTATAAAAGTCAAAAGGAGTTGACTCTTAAAATGTCAGAGGACTCGTCTCTTGAAAGGTCGTTCCTGTAAAAATTGATGATCCAGCACTAAGTACTAGTTATTAAGTATTCCGTATGGCGTCTAAATATAAAATAGGCTGGAAAAAGAAATATTGAAATGGGAGTTGCCAGTAGAAGTGTTGTGGTTAAGATGGCGGCAGTTAAACCGTTTGGACAAATGAATTTTCTAGCAGCTAGATAAGAGAGAGGAGGTATCTCAAGAATCTCTAAGGGCTACTCTATCAGCTCTTTAAATTCTGGACACTTAAGTAAACACTATACAATTATTTTTGATGAGCTACAGCCTACAGTGCCCATTTAGTGTGCAAGTCAGTCTAGTGGCGAGTTTCAGTGTTGTTAAAGAATTTAATATTAGGCCACATTTACACTAATCCATTTTCACATGTAAACGGAGACTTTTTAATTCTGATACAGCTTTTGTTTACACTAATACATGAAAACGCATCACCTATCCGAAGCAAAGTGGATACTTCTATAAACGAATGATAAATCTTATGAAAACGCAGCTGCTGGATTAGTGTAAACACCTGAAACGGATAATAGCAAAAATAATCCGGACTCAAATTTCTAGCTTGATTATGGGTTTAATTTTGGTTCTTATTTACCTCAAAGTGACAGTAATGTTTATTTTCTCTTTTATTGGTTATTTGGTTTTGTTAGTAGGTGATCAGGCGATGATAAGTAAATGTGATATTTGCTCTGTTGTGTTCAGACCCCATGCAACCATCGATCATGGACCATGAGGGTGGGGTCTGAATATGCCTGAGCTTCATGTTTTCTCTCTCACCCCCCTCAAATTCATGATGTTTACATTCATCATTAATTTTGAGTTTAATGAAACAGTGATTACAACTGTGACTCTAATTGCTTGCTTTTATCTATAAAAAACAGTAATCCATCACGAAATAGCCTGAAATTGCCATTAACAACAGTGCTAAAAAAATGAGCTAAGTCATTATATCTAGTTCTAAATTCATCTTCTCTTTGTTGTACTAAGTCACCTCTGCTCATGAGAGGATCTATGCAAAAAGAACTAAAAGAAGTAATGTTTGACCCATGTGCTTCCGTTTCTCTAACTGCATCAGCTGCTTCAGGAAGTATACTTGAATGAACTTTGGCTGCCATGCAATGGCGTTTCATTTTTTAATGGGTGTTTTATTACCATGACCTGAAAGAAAAATAATTTAAACTTTTTAGGAACATAGCTAAATATCAACCTAGTAACCTGTGATCATTCCATGCTTGTACTGCTATTTTAACACCTACGTTGGCAACTCTGCAGGAAAACCATGACACAGAATTTAATGTGGCTATCACTCATATCAATATCACGACTTTCTTGAAGGCTATTTAAACAGGACTTCATTGGATAATTGATACAAGTGTTAATCTCTACCCACATACGCTCAACTCTGTGGTTGTAAATAGAATTGCACATGTAGTATAATTGTAAAACAACAAATCAGTTTTACCAATTTTGATGTAATTTGTAAGTGAGGTGCTCTTTGAGTGTTGTATCGCAGATGAGTTAAACTCTCTTGAACATACAGAATTAGTGACCATTCCTTCCCGTGATCTACACGTATTTGGTCCCACAAACCATATTCTATTACCATGGGTCTATTGAGTTAAGATTTGCCTATAATGCATTTTAATTTTTTATTCACCTGAATAATTGAGAATATATCTCTACACAATTCTTTACTGGTGTAGTTATAAATCCCACTATTTTCCCACTAAACCCATCTATAGCACAAACATGTGTTACTCCATACATGACAAGCTTTTCTGACTGATCAATATGCACTTTGTGCCCAAAATAGTCAGCGTGGTAGGGAACAGGATTGAGCATCCTACTAGTTGATTCTTTCCTTTTACAGTGGTATCCAGGATTTACCCTTTGCAATGATTCACCTACCCTAGTTTCACTAACAACAATATCTTCAGATTTTAACAATCCAGTCATTGTCTTGCGTCCGTAACTTGGTCCAACCAATGTGGCAATGTATTTTTTTGCTACAATTTTATTTGAACAAAATAATAATTAATTACCAAGATTCCATCAAAATTACTGATTTATATTAGTAAGTTATCTTGCCAATACAATGTTCATGTACATGTATACAACTATTACATAATGTCATACCATTGAAATAGCCTCTGAAACAGAACAATCTAAATCAGAGTTGGTATTCAACTTGTACCATGGATTCCCTTTGCAGCACTAAACCTTTCAATGCTTCTAACACTAAATCCTCTTGATCCCGGATATCTACCTTGTAAATAACTACTTAGCTGCTGGTGTGTCCACTTTTCATCAACAATCTTGCCACAAACATAGCTTTCCAGATCATCTAACTTTCTCTGTGCCATCATGTGCTGAAAATGGCCGCAAACCTTATGCTATGATGACATTAGTTCAAACAAGCATTTAAAATTTAAACAAGACAAGTACCAATAAATAAACTTTATATACATTATACACTATACAGTGAGTCTGTTGGTTCTTTGCTTGGAATTAAACACTTTAGGCTGGCCCCATATTTACTCCTATGTTGTATTTTATTGGAACTTCTGAATGAATCATAAATTACATACTTGAATGAAGTAGAACCTTTATACACATAGATTTCAGTCAGTTTAAGATCCTAAAAGCAAAGGGACAAAGGATAGCTTTCATCATGAAGAATCATTCAGAAATTAGCCATTTTTCAGGGGTGCATTATCCAATATTTCTATCGATGGAAGTAGAGCAAATACGGTATAAAACTAAAATTAGATTGTTGCATTTAAAATTTTTTCCAAAAAGTAAAAATCTTAGTGTTTTGAGATTTAAATGGCGGGAATATACACGGACCACTTACAGACACCTTGACATTGTTACTATACTATGTCCCAACTGAGTTTGGACCAAGAAAAACTGGAATAACTTTTTATAGACATGTGATAGGAATGAGACTTTCACAGATTCTTAGTCGCCCAATGCCGCTTCAGGATCTCAGGTCTTGGGTCTCTCAACCCTTGGGAACCCTGAGAACTGGGTTCTCCCTATAAACCCAATGGCATACCAAAGCTAACCGCAATGACATTTTATGATGTCATAGTTTACATAAGCACATGTGGTCGAGCGCCAAAACTAATAATTCTTCTTTTAAAATGCTAATAGAGCTAGATCTTCTGATAATGATGGTCTTTATGAAGACTTGTTGACTCCAGGAGCTATTGTACTGCTTATCAGGAAGAACAAGACTATTTTAAGAGTGAAACAACACAGCCGAAATATCGGCCATGTCTCTATGAATATCATTATAAGACGTCATTAGTGACGTAGATACATTTTTCAAATTCCAATGCAGCTGCTTCTTCCGGTCCATTCTCAGTTGGGACATAGTATACAAGGTTCACTATCATCAATTACACCAGTCACTTGAATCTTTCTCTTCTTTCCTTTACTTTAGTTGAATTGTGGTAAATCATTTTGAAACTTAGTTCTCAGTTGGTTAATTTCATTAATGCACAGATTACTAACTTTAAAAAAAGAGGATGAAATGATAATTAATTTAATCTATTAAATGTACGTACATGAGACAATGCAACTTATGCCATACCATCCCTGAAAACATCAGTCATAAATCAATAATGGCTGTGTGTAGTTAGAGGCCCTGACATTTTTGAATAGTAATAGCATAAGAAAGTATAAAGGGAAACTAAATCAAGATGTAACCCTTTCTGTTAGAAGGTATATCAATATGATTAAATTTAATTAATATACATGTAGCATAAATACCCATTACTGTACCAATGGCACCACTAACTAATCCTACTGTGACATCAATATTACGTCTTAGCATGACACAACAGCCTACTGCTAAAGACAATAAAGTTTCTAAACCAACCATTTTGCTTGGTTGATCTTTTAATTTCTCCAATTTTTTTTCTTGTTTTTTGTCGAATTTTGCTGCGCTACTACTTTCATGAGCAACAATAAGATATGCTTATTCTATTTTCTCAGTTTCTAGACATTCTAACATTAATTCATTGCTTTTTTTGGCTGTCGTCTGACTTGACAATAGGCAAATTGGAGGATTTGTTCCTTCACTTTCCAATTCCTTATGTTTTTCTGGTATTGAAGCCTTAAATACACGACTCTTAAGCGTATCTACAGTTTCATCAGTGACACAGCCATGCCTACCAGAAACAAGCGTCTTAAAGAAAGTTTTGTCTCCTTTTTGTCACTCATTGATTGTTAGTTCATCATTTCTTTCCATTATGTTAACTGCATTGGCTGTTCCAAGTCTAGTTTTTACTAGTTTGTTGCTAATTTTTTATATACTGGTCTACCATTAACTGGTGGCAATTGTAAAAGGTCATGTAGAAATAAAAAATTTTGGATCAAAACCATTCATTGTAGGCAACGCTACTAGCTTTCATCAACAATAGATGTATTCTCCAATTAATAACAAAGATCAAAGAGGATAAAATAGAGACAACGAAAGATAAAAGAAAAAGTGGAAATTAGAGGGAATAATGTGTTCAGCGTATTGTATCATTGTGCATGTGTGGTTTACAGAAATTAATGAATACATAACAGTGCACAGAATGTAAAGATAATTAATAATAAATAGTAAATACATACACTGTATCCTGATTCACCATAGTACTCCCCCACCTGTGACAATGGTAAACAAACATTATAAATTGAGACGTGACAGAAATCGAACTCGTCGTCCTGATCGTGTATGGTGACTTGAAGTAGGTGTGTCTTGACACGGAGAAGGGAGTGATAAAAAAGAGGGAGTTTCAGAGGGAGGATTGTGTACTACTGTATGATCTAGATGAGCAGGTTTCAAACAATCAATACTGACTGTACAATGCATCCATTCAGATCAAGGACATAATACTTTTGTGTACGAGAAACCACTCTAAATGGTCCATCATAAGGTGATTGAAGTGGTTTCTTTACCGAGTCCCGACGAACAAAATCATGGCTAGAGGTAGTTTGAGACCGAGAGACAAATGGAGTACCAGTAGGAGTATGTGCACAACGAGGTGGTACTGGTTGTAACTTGTTCATGTACTGCTTGAGTCTAGCTATAAAGATTTCATCGGGACAGTCTGGAACAGTTGACAAAGAGAAAAATTCGCCTGGCAGACGGAGCTTTGTTCCATAAACTAGCTCTGCAGTAGTACACTGTAAGTCTTCCTTGATGGCGCTACAGATGCCCAATAACACCAAGGGAAGCGAGTCTGTCCATGACTGTGCATTGGAGTAAGCTTTGAGTGTAGCCTTTAATTGCTGATGGAAACATTTGAAAATTCCATTGGACTACGGTGATAAGCTGTAGTACGTGAACAAGTAGTACCCAATAAATGCATAAGTTGTTTCCATAAAAGTGATTCAAATATGGCCCCCCTGTCTGTAGTGATGAGGGACGAAAATCCAAATTATGAGGTCCACCCTGAGATTAGAGTGCGAGCGACAAAAGGAGCAGTGGTATCAACTAAAGGAAACGCCTCCGGCCACCTTGTAAATTTATCAATGCAGGTGAGGAGGTACATGTAACCATTCGAAGGAGAAAGTGGTCCCAAATTATCAATGTGAATAATGTTATGGCGAGATATCTTGGATTGTTGACATGGAACACAGGAACAAGTCCATAACTGGATGTCGCTATGCGTATGCGGCCAAACGAATCGGGAGATGAGCTTTTGTGTTGCCCTAATGCCTGGATGAGAGAGTGAGTGGGGAACGGAAAATACTGAAGTTTGTAAAGAGGGGGGACCACTGGACATGGCACACCCGTAGAAATATCACATGTAATAGTGTGGTTACAACCAGGTAAGGACAGAGTTTGGAGTGTAATAGAGTAAATAGAGTGCTCCCGAGAGAGGAACTTACAGTCAACTTGCTAATAGTTCCAGATCTATAACAATGGGAGGACACTCTAATGAATTAACTTCTATTCTAGACAGTGCATCTGCTACTAGATTGCTGCTACCTCTGATATGTAGGATGTCACTAGTGAATTCGGAAATAAAATCTAAATGTCGAATTTGATGTGGGGTATACCTGTTGGACTTGGTGTGAAGAGAAATGGTCAATGGTTTGTGGTCCGTGTAAACACTAAAGATATGCCCTTCAACAAACTATGAGAAATGTTTGATGGCCCAATAGATGGCCAGAAGTTCACAGTCAAACGTACTATACTTTCTCTCTGATGGAGAGTTTCTGTGAAAAATTGGAGATGGGCAGCCATTGACCCTCAACCCTCTGCTGCAAAACAGCTCCAGTTGCCAAATTAGAAGCATCAGTTATAATAGCTATGAAGGTGTTGTGTTTCGGGTGATACAGAAAAGTGGCATGAGCTAATGCTTCCTTTGCCTGAGTGAATGCTGTCCTACCAACATTTGACCATACAAGTTCATTGTTGGTTACTGAATGACACAGTAAGGAGTGTAGAGGGTGTAGGAGTTTAGCACAACCTGGAATAAAACGATGATAGAAATTGATCATACCCAGGAACTTACGTAATTGCTGCTGAGATTTAGGTAATGGAAAATCTTGCACTGCTGAGACTTTAGTATGTAGTGGGTGTATACCATTGTGATCAATAGTGCGTGCTAAAAACTGAAGAGAGGGTTGTCCAAAACTACAATTAGTGGGATTTAAAATTATTCCATATTCTGTACACCGTTCAAAACTAACCGAAGATGACGCTTGTGTTCCTCCTCTGACTTACTTGCTAAGAGAACATCGTCGATGTAGGCGTATGCGAAATGTAGACCACGTAACGCTTTGTCAATAAACCTTTGGAAGGTTTGTGCAGCATTTGTCAGCCCAAACGGCATGCGGGTGAATTCAAACAGTCCAAAAGGAGTGGTGATTGCAGTCTTGTGAATGTCTTGTGGAGCTACTGGTATTTGGTAATAAGCTCTCACAAGGTCTAATTTACAAAAAACAAATGTACCCTCGAGGGAGGATGAAAAATCTTGAATGTGGGGTACGGGATACCTATTAGGTAGAGTGATGCGGTTGAGGTTACGGTAATCCCCACATGGTCACCAGTATCCTGTTTTCTTGGGTACCATGTGTAGTGCTGACGACCAACAACTGGACGAAGGACGTGTAATTCCAAGTTCTAACATGTGTTCAAACTCCGCCTGAGCGAGTTTGAGGCGTTTGGGGGACAGTGGACGAGTACGAGAAGCAACTGGGATACCAGATGTGTCAATGTGATGTACGACATCATGACGAATGGGCGTGTCCACGAATGAGCAAGTAAGGTTTGGAAAATCAAGGAGAGAAGTAAAAGAGTTTTTAAAAAGGATAGAATTAATTGTTGTAAGCCCATATGCATTCTGGTGTGTGCATGATATATTAGCTTTGATATCAGTTTGAGAATCAAGAAGGAGTCTGCATCGCATATCAACAATGAGACCATGATGTTCTAAAAAATCTGCTCCAATAATTGGATGCTTCACGTCAGCAGTTGTAAAAATCAAACGAAGAGTGCGATGGAGATCAAGATTCAGTGTAAGTAAGCGTTGTCCATATGTGGGAATGAGGGACCCATTGGCAGCTTGAAGATCTACTCCCACTTGACGGCATAGATTGTCCAATTTGGTTGGAGGGAGTACACTAATGACTGCTCCTGTGTCAATTAAAACGGAATGGTGAGTAACCCTATCTCGTGCAATATAAAGTCGACTAGGAATTGGTTGGCCGGGTACGTCAGTCGCCATGAACTACCGGCCTGCTGGTTTTTTGATTTTGATGAGCAGGGTTTCTGACACTTGATGGCTGTTTCCAAATCGTGAATGGTACCAACAATATGATTGGGGAAATGGGATGGGAGAACGCTGTTTGCGAGGAGGTGGAATGCGAGGTCTCCTAGGAGATGCAGAGGGTTGAAACTGTTGACGAAAACTGGCAATTTCTGCTCGCAATTGTTCAATCTCAGGTAATTGTTGTGAGTGATCAACGACTGATACTGGAGGTGTAGTAATCTCCGACATTCTGTCAGCTTAAGTGGCCAAAATATCTAAGTCAACTGTGGTATTACAGGCAAGTACTAGTCTGATGTTGGCAGAGAGATGCTGTAGAAAAAGCTCTCTAAGGAAAGATTGGCCAGTAGAGGAAGTGTTATCACCAAGCAACTGGCATAGACGTCTCAGTAATTGTGAAGGTTTTCGGTCACCCAGTTCATCAATACATAACAGTTGTTGCAAGCGCCGTTGTTCAGATGGTGCAATTCTCTCAATCAACTTAGCTTTTAACGTATCATACAGGTTGCTGCTAGGGGAATCGATAATGAGATCTCAAATCTGTGGCGTAATCCGGTCACAATGAAGAAACGACATGGTCATAACGACTCTTCTGTGACGTTATGCATCTAGTGGCAAATTGTGTTTCAACCTGGGCAAACCACATCTGAGGGTCGTTTGGCCGAAAGGGTGGCAGTTTAACTGTCACTGTGGATATGGATGCTGTCAATGCCGTTGGCAGCGTAGCTGGAGTAAATGAAGTAGATGCCACTGCCATAGTTGACGGTGGGATAATGGGGACGGAAGACGTTGGAGGGCTGTGGCCCTCTGAGTGAGCCATGACTACTGTTAAAACACTCGTCAAGATATACATTAATCAGGAGAGAAGTCCAGGTCACCAATGTAGGCAATGCTACTAGCTTTCATCAACAACAGATGTATTCTCCAATTAATAACAAAGATCAAAGAGGATTAAAATAGAGAGAACAAGAGAAATATGAAAAAGTGAAAATTAGAACGAATAATGTGTTCAGGGTATTGTATCATTGCGCATGCATAGTTTACAGAAATTAATGGTTACAAAACAGTGCATAGAATGTAAAGATAATAATTAATAATAAATAGTAAATACGTACACTGTATCCTGATTCACCACATCATTACTTCCAAATGTATCTTCTAAATGCAAGTGTAAGTATGCTACATTTAGATGGGATACCATAGATACCTCATCTACTTTTATAATTTTGAATTTTTTAAGTGCTGTTCTTATCTTTTCCTGAGCTTCATTATTCAAAGCCTAATATCCAGCTCTTTTTTCCTGATGCTTCATTTGTAGCTGAAGTAATCTATTTATTGTTACTCCGCCTACATTAAATGCGGCTATACCTGTTGGTGCTACTACAGCACACATAATTTCACCACTTTTAAAATGCCATGTGTCATCAACTAGGCATTTTATTCCTTCTATTGAAAACGATTACTAGTTCCACGTACACCACTTATAAACATTCTTAGCAGCTTCATATTATCTAACCTAAGTACTCTTCAAGATTCATTCTCTAGTAAGTCTTCATGTTCTTTTTGACTAACAGATGACCCTTAATTATATCAAAATTCTTTTCTGATCTACATTAAGCATTGCCTCTTTTTGCTCTAGTGTTACATGAGGTACATTAATATGCATGTCAGCAATATCAGCTACTGCTTCTATTATTTCACCCAGTAATTGAGGCTCATCATCGTCCTTGTTATCAGGAAGTTATTCTGTAAAACCGGCTTTATTTCTTGGATCAACTATTTTCTTCCAATAATGTTCAGTTTCTAAAAATTTCTTTAATTTGTTGAAATGATTTTCAATGCCACATATAGATGCTTGTCTGTGACCCCTAAAAGCTTTTTCATTGTTTCGCCTTTAATTACGAGTGTGCTCTCATCTCTAAACGGCACAAATAAAAGTATTAGCGAGTAATAAAAATTGTCTCTTTTTGCTTCTTGCATAGGATTGAATTTCTTATGGCTTGGAAGCACTGTCTTTCATGGAAGTTTGTACTCTCTTTCTCCATTTTCTCCTACTTCATCCAATTTGTAATTAGCAACAAATTTTTAACGAGATACATCTTCCATGTCATTTGGTCTTGTTCAATAAAAGTCTTTAAGTATGCTAGGATTAAAAATGTCTTTAGAAGATCGATCCATTTTAGTTAAATATGAATAGTTTTTGATTTTTGTGCTCCTCTTATGAGGCAAGTAACATTAACATACTCTACGGTTACTGATTTCATGTAGAAACTTTCACCGAGAAGAAGGTCGCTAGCTTCATATAGTCCTACTTCTTTATGTCAAGGTAAGTTCTATCCAATTTTCCAAAGCTTGCTGTATATGTTGTCACAGCTGGTGACTTCATCCCATAAGTCCTGTGCATGACTCTTCTGTTTAGTGACATATCCTGTTACATACTCTGTTAAGGAAAGACTCTCTGCAATGTATTGCAAGTCCATGTTTGCATGTCACAATTTCAGCGGCAAAGATTTTAGTCCTCTTGATTTTCTCATTTCATTTCAGACAATATATTTTATTGCATGATTGTCAGGTATTTTCAACATCAATGATGCAAGTACGAACTTGTACTTGTCCAGGAAAATCAAATCGGCAGCTAGATACATAGGTTTTCCAACTTTCATATTTCACTTGCAGTATTTGCTGCACTTGTGCATTTATGTTACCAAAAGATTACATCAGGCGACGTATTACTATCTAATAAATGACAGGTACTACTATCTTGTAAGAAAGAACAGACTTCTTCTGTATGATCGATGCCGATAGCAGGAGCATTTTCAATCAATAGGAGGATGTGTTAATGAGGTGCTCCACACAATTGATATTCTTTTTTAACATAATACTGTTCTACTTTGCCTAGAACACCTCTCTGGTGAATCACAATGTTGAAGAAATCCTTAAATTTATATAAATAATTATTGTGATGAAAATTATCGCGATGCTGGAACAGGGTTCCCAGCACATAATCTTGAAGTACTATATGATTGTGGAGCATTATTCATCTTTCTTAAATATTGCGCTATATCAGCTGAATCGTACTCAATACAACGTAATGTTAGGAAAAGTGTTGGTGAGCCATTCTCAGCAATCATTGCTTTCACTTCACCTTTCACACGGAATCAATATTGATTTGCGCCTGTTATTAGAGCCAACATGGTACTTAAATTGACATCAAATTATTCATCTAACATATTCTTTCTAATACTTCAGCAACAGTTTGACCAATGTTGCCTAATGATGTTTTTAAAAAATTATATAATTATGTCAGTTTTTAAGGCCTTGTTGGTTTTAAATCCATAACAGTGCAAACAATATGAGTAATATCTACAAAATCGGGAATCTTTGTAAGTCTTGATTTAATCTATTCACTAAATGATAAAGTCTTTGTTAGATAGCTTTGTCGGATGATGCTCTCCATATTTTAGTAGGAAATTAAGTAGGGTAACATAACAAATCAAAATTCTCTTGCCTATTGTCCGTTGGCACTTCTTTGACATTCATTAATTTATATGTTGTTTTAACACCGACAAGGAGGGATTACAAAATGGTAAACCCGAGGGCGAAGCCCAAGGGTTTAAAATTTTGTAAGCCCGATGAGGTTGTAAACCTATAAAAATAACCAATGCAATCATAAGCCATTTGACCACATCTAGTCTGGCTTGTACCATGCGGCCAGTACACAATGCAGTTATAAAATCTGAAGGCGCCTTTAGCTGAGCCTCCAGCTGACCCTATTGCATCACATAGCTGCATTCCCACTTCCTACCTCTGTACTATAAACACATGCTTTAAGACCCATTATCCAGATAATTTTTAAAGGCAGGAGGTTTAGCAAGGAGATTGGGCATGACCTGACTGAGCAAGACTAGGCTACATTCTTCATCGACAAGTCAGAAGATGATTTCTTACTAGACATTTTAACGCGAGATGAAAACGACTTGTGTGGAAATGACGGCGACCATGATGCAGCAGACCATACTGATAGCGATGATGATTATGCTGGCAGTCATAAGAAGCATACCTGTAGCTCAGAAGAGAAACATGACAATGATAGAGAGACCTTATTAGTTGACAAGAAGCGGGCCATAGCTTTCAACACAGATGTGAAACTAGCATCGGTGGTGAGTTGCTTTGCTGCCCCCAGTAACTGATCAAGAAGTTTTGGACAAAGTCAAGGGTCACATACCACGTTCAACAAAGCTAGTTACCTAGTTGGCTATAAGAATGAAATGACTCAGTGGTCATATCTAGAACTAGATTGAGATGAACCGCCATCACTACCCAGCAAGTAAATACATACTTTGTGTTTTCTGGATGGAGTATGATGCTTGACGCACAGAGGACCAGCAAAGTCCAGTCCTGTGTAGGTGAAGGCAGGTACCGTAGATACCCTGAATTTGGGCAGCGCGGAGCATCGTAAGATCGTCCCTCAGCCTTACAACATAATGTACATTGATGTATCAACTTCTTAATTAATTGTCGAGCCTGCGCTAGCCAGTATCTTCATTTTCATTTAGAGTACTCTTTACTCCAGAGTTCATAACTCTTCTGTGACGATCATTAAAGATGAGATAAGTCAGTGAGTGAGATTTATCCAGAAACATGGGATGAACAGTAGCTTATGGCAGATGCTAATGGCCAAGCGTTCCCTTACTTCTCCACAGACCACTGTCTCTTACAAAGTTGAAGTTTTGGCGAGCATTCAAGCTTCAATTGAGAGATTTGGAGTACATAATTCATGGCGTTAGTGCTAACAGCTGAAGTTAATCTTATCTGTGGGGAAAAGCATAACACACTGATAAACATATGTGACCATAATTGACAAAAGGGACCTTATGGCGGGTAGTGAAATTTGTCTTTCTAGCCTAAGAAATCCAACTTCCTGAGCCCCATTTATCATAAAATTACTCCACAGGATGCAAAAAGTTATTATGAAACTTTTAGAAACAATGATTGTCTAACAAAGCACTCACAGGTTGATATTTTCCATTATAACGATCAATTTTAAAATCCGCCATAAGGGCCCTTTTGTCAATTATGGTCACATATAAATAAATTAACAAAAGACATAACTTTGACCTGATCACCAATTGAACTGAACTAACTACAATGAACCACAGACATTGGATTTACCAACACTAGTCAAGATGTTACATGACTCTTCAGTTTGACTAAACATTTATTCCATTGTTATCTTCACAAACCCTGTAAACATCTGTCTTCAGCCATGAAGGGCCATTCCACCATAAATGAGAACTTTCTTGGAAATCCTGTATAATATCACCCCTTGATGGAATATCAGCTGGGTTTTTGTTTGTAAGCAGTGTCTCTAATGTGATAAAGATATGAACTTCTAATTTCAATCATTTGATTCTTAGCTGTTTCCATTTTTCTCCATTCGTTGTATCCAACGTAGAGCTATCTTTGAGTCTGGGTAATATAAAGTACCGTACTAACGGGTTATTAAGTGTAGCCGCTGATGCAGAAAATGACAGAAAAACAGGCGCTTAATAGTGACTCAGCGCTTAATAAATACAGTAGGTATGGTTTACAATATTAAATATTTAATCACTTTACTGGCTTTGGCAGGTGGTGATGAATGATCTTTTGACCATCTGTGTTCGTAGCCACAATGCTTATAAAAAGTGTCTCGACTCCTACTGCTTTAACTCCTACTGCTTGGACACATAGTGTTTTGTACTGCACTTACTAAACCCATGTTAAAAGCTACATTATGCTAGGCGCCTAATAGGAACTAGGCACTTAACAATGAAGGGCACTTAGTGACGCGTTTGTACGGTATCACTTAACGTTTATTAGAATTATATCGCTAATGTCACTGCATTGACTGCACAGCCAAGAGTTTGTGATTGATTTATGAATGATGTCAGACCTGATCTGGCCAATTGCATCCTGAATCATGCATGTTGCACAGCTAATATGGCAATGAGCATAGCTGAATCTATCAGCCTTGATACAATCATGCTGGAATTCATACTAGTTCAGCCAGAGCTACATGTATGATACCTGTCAGGCTGTATCAATACTGTAATCAGGCTCGATTCATTGATTTTGGGCAGTGTCTTGTATCATACATGTGAACTCTTGGCTGTGTAATCTGGAGAGCCGTAATGCAGACAAGAGCTCGATCCAGGGAAGTGTGACGGACTTGATGGGTGCTACTTGTGGTTTTGAATAAAGCAATTTATTCCAATGATCCACCTTTATCCTCACTACGAAGTATATCACAGAGGAAAAATCCATGATGTGAACAACTAAGAATATTGGCACCATTTTCCAGTGAATGATGAATTGCAATCGGCTTAAATCTCTTCAGTAGGCGTGTCCAATGAACTAAGAGTTCCTCTGGTAGCTCATCATCCCGAGGTCTTCGCTTCACATACAATTTGAATCTCTTTCAGGGTTCCATAGTACTTCATAAATCTTGTGATCACTTCCCATACCCCCCTCAATACTTATCATTCATGCAATTGGGGCGAGTTAGTCATAAACTTTCTCAATTTGAACCCCACTTCTGACAATCATTGTTTTGATTTCTCATAAGCAGAATCAACATCACTTAGACTTACATTGAGATACATAGACTATGAAACTTAGTAACAAATACAGGCTCCATCACTTGCAACCTTCTCATGTGGGTATCAATACTTGCGTTTAAAAGAAAGTTCAAGTGACCTCAAAAACTACACAAGTGACCTCAAAAACTACACAAGTGACAGTAGTTTCACAAACTCTATAGGGTCAATCTTTAAGTTTATAACCCACAAAAATTTTAAGGAATTATCATCTTCTGTTATCCCTACCATCAAAACAGCCCTTTTTATGTCTCCTACCAAAGCTATACCATGAGACCAAAACCATAAGATAAAATCAAAAATAGTTTCATGAAATGGGGGTCCCACATATAAACAGTCATTATGCCATTTACTCTAGTGGATGCATCATACCACAATCGTCACCCTTGATGTAGCCTGGTCCGGACAAATCACAGAATGATGTGGCAGATAGTGTTCCCTCTGTAAATTAGTAGGTGAAGCTAGCTCAACAATTCCCTTCCTTAATGGTCCTGAATAATCTTCTACTTCATTTGCAGCTTTTGCAGCCTCCGCAGAGTCCTTGTTGTCTCCGTTGACATTACTGGAGGTTAGTAAGTAGTCCAGTTTGTGTTGCCTTCCATGGTAAACTAACAAGCGATGCTCCTTCAATATAATGTGTTGCTTCAAGAATTTGTACACAGAGGGTCCCTCCTTGGTGATTCCCATTGATTTCAGGTCCCAGAATTTCTAGAGTTTAGTGGCCAAATCTATTTTTGAATCCAATCCTTCAGTCACAATAGAATTAAGAGGATGAGATGAGGTTGACAAATGTATCCATTTGGTCCATGATGTCAGCTGCCGCAGTAAATCCAGAAAGAATCCATCCAGTTAAGCTGTAGGTTCATCATGATTCCATAAAATGTGTCCAGTTACTAAGGTCCAGTAGTAGTGCAATCCAAGGAATAAATCAGCAAAATTTAGTCCAGAAAGGTAATATCTTTAAGTAAAAGAAACAGGTTGATGACAAACGGGATGACACACAATAGGAAGAACAATATCATAGCTCTATCCTTTGCCTTCATACTAAATTCCACAACATCACAGGTCTGTGTGCTTCCTTGTTTAGATCGAAAGGTCTTGATGATGACAGTTTCAATTCGTAGTGGTTTGAGAGAGAGAGTATCCTGGACTTCCATTGTTAAATAAGTGCATCGACTTCCACTATGCAATATGAAATGTGCTCACATTAAAGGTTGTTCCACAAATTGGTTTCTGATGTGGCTCCTTGCAGTCTGTAGAAGTACAGGCGTCTGAGAGTACATATGTTCAAGGAATGGTAATAGTATAGAGAAATGGTGTATGCCTGGTTGAATGATGTGTGTGTCAGTTGTAAGAATTGAAGAATTAGATCATTCAGTGGTTGTAGTCCTTCGAGTAGGTGGTATACAAATGTTACAATGGTGGCGTCCAGAACAGTCTTCACACTTCATGTTTGAATGGCAGTCCTTGCTTACGTGACCTCAACATAAGGAGACAAAACAGCGCCCAGCAGTTACAGGGATTTATTTTTGATCTTTAGCAGTACCAACGGAATGACAGTAACTTGAAGAATGAGACTGACTACTGTAAGGGAAGCTAAGTTGGTTGCAGGTCATGAAGGAGTTGAGTGTAGGCGTCTGTTTTTCTGACAGCGGTGTGTCAAATGAGACTTTCCTATAGTAGAATGAAAAGATCCAGGAGTGACAGCAACACATTCTCTGGGTGCACAAGTAAACTCATCAGTGTGCATGACAGGGTTAATGAAAAAGTAAATCATTGAGCTCTCCTTTTACTGCTACTACTTCTTGAATATTATTAATTATTAAAGCAAAAGCAGCTAAGCAATTTCTGTGTTCTTAAAATTAAACTCCTTTAACAACGAAGTTGATCCTTAGACACAGCTAATTTTGGCCTACCCATTCCTATTTAAACATTAACGAAAAGGTCAGCTTCATCTTCTTTAATTTTCTACAAAGCCATCTTTATAACCTCTGAAAAGCTGTAATACACAGAATCAATGGCTTCATCTTCAATGTGGCTGCCAAGACAACTATCACTTAACAGATAAGTCAAATCTCTGACCAAAAGTTCCAACTGGAAAAAGGACAATTGGCTATCGTCCATGACTGGAACTGGAATACACGTGTTATGGCTGAGTCATAAATATTTAACTCGTTTCTATGATCGCCACCTTCAGCCACTTCTATCTTTCTCACTAATTGCATACCGGTTAAATCTAGCCCCGCCCAATTAAGTGGGTGTAACTTGGTCTTGGAGCACACACCTGCAGGCCCACGTGCACTAACATTGTGCCTACTAGTACTATAACCACCTCTTGTGTTGTGTGAATTGGTGAAACTAGTGTGTTTGCTGATTGTAGTCTTTTGCATTTGGCGGCTCTCATTTGTTACATTCATGGCGTCACAAGATGTTACAAAGGTCGTGGAGCTTCAGAAAGCCGTTTCGACTGTGATTGATTTGTTACATATACTCTCATGCTGGGTAATGGAAAGAACTGATGTTGATGATGATCTGCCACCATTACCCCCTCCTATTATAGCTGCTCCCGAGCCCAGACCATGAGGCTTTGGCACACCATCTAATTTAAGTCCAATTGGGTTAAATCTCCATCGCTTATCTAGCCAAAGGCCTAGTAAAACCATAGACAGAATAGGCATTAGTGGTGCTGACCCAAGCTCAATCTCTCCATCTGTAGCAGCAGGTGCATATACTTCAAGCTCTCGAATGGCCTTGCGAGACTATACTCGAACAGGCTAGTACAGTCATCTAAGGCTTTGTAGTAAAATGGTTCTAATAAGTACCGCGGTCTTTTTTCTGGTGGTATTATATATAGGCAAAAAATTTAAAAATTGAGTAAGGTATAATATTGAGTACGGTATCCACTATTGTAATATTTATTAATAACTTTTAATGATTATGATGTAATAATTTGCAATGCCACATGAAAGTAAAGAAACATGGCTGCCATTTCTTGAGAAGCCTCTGAAGAAGCAGAGGAGACTGACTTAGACGACAATCCTACTTTAGCTCCATCTATTGGTAGTACAACTACAACTTCTAGTGATGAAATACTATACTAGGGCCACTTTGACTTTTAAATCTGCAAAATGTAATAACTTTCTTATTTTAAATGCTACAGACAGCGGTTTTTTTGCATTATGATCCTCTCCAAAACCCCGGTATTTTGATATATGATACAACTAGAGCGCAGTTATAGAAAAGAAGTAAAATCAAAGAATATGGACACTTGAAGAGTACTTGACGCCATTACTACCACCCACGTGCGGTTATCGCGTAGGCGGATAAAATAAAATGGCCGCTGCAGCAAGAAGTGGGAAACAGACTTTGAACAATGTACTGGACTCAAAGGAAAGGCTAATACAATTATAGGTAAAGTATAAAGCTATCTTAACTTTATACATATACAAATGTAAGGAGAAGAACTGCATAATCGTGCAGCAAATGCTGAGATAGGCAGCCATACCTTTTTTACATTGTCTAAACCTTTATGCTCTG
>NW_003546287.1:0-4625 GCF_000090795.2 Amphimedon queenslandica | reverse complement strand
TGATATCACTAGCACTATAGGGCAGTTCGACACTCTCTCTAAAATATAATGGACTCTTGGTAATATGAATATAGGAAAATGCCCATATCTTCTATCACTTTAGGGCAAGACATGTCTTCATTTTCATCACTTTCTATTTCTCTGGATTCATTCAATAATGATGTGCTTGTACCTCGAAGTTGTCTAGAAGTAATTTAGATGAAAGCTTGTCAGCTCATAAAAAAGTGCAGTTGTTCAAGCACCTGGTGTTACTCAAAGAAAGTTTGTTTAAAGCTACAGTAGTCGAAGGCCCATTTAGTTCCTCCTAGTAAGACTTCTGTTTTCACTTGTGATTGAGAATGTCCCAAGTAGAAGGGATTGGGTATTTGTGCATACTCTGTTGCTGTTAATGAAATAAATGGAAAGCCTTTAGACTACATACAATGAAAAGGTAAAAAAAAGAAGAGACCTAACATTACCAAATTTTTTGAAGTTACTATGCCCAAAGTAAGAGGGGGAAAAGGAAGTGAATGTACAAGGAAGAGAAAGGGTACCACAACAATTGAGGAGAACCAATAAACAAATATTACCTTTGTGGCACCTTCTGATGCTATTGTTGGCTCATCACATCCATTACTAACCAATCAGCCACCACTAAACAATACTTATTTTTCTCAGAATTATAATCGAACACCACACATCCTGTACCAACCAGAATTAGTTTGGCATAGTCCTAGCTCATCGCAACTGCAATATTCCCCTGTATGACTTTGAAAATTATCAGGCAACATCAGTACATGTGTTGGGTTTTGATTGAAACAAATACACAAAACAGCTTCACCTCCTGATGATATGTGCTTAAAACATCAAGAATGGCATGTGTTTTTTCCTCAGGGCTCTTCATTTCCAATTACAAGATATGGCAATGCTTACTTTCACTTTCATTCAAATTGTGAATGGCTTCGATCAGCCTGATTTAATCCTTGTCAATTGGTTGTGCAACCAGAAATTGTGCCACATTTAACATCAAGTCACAAGGAAAGGCGCACAATAGTGTTTAACGACCTGGGGGCATAGCCCCCAGGTTGTTCCTAAGATTGTTTTTACCCACGTGCAATGTTTCAATGTTTGTATATATATATTTGTATGACCACACTTACATTTCTTCTGTACACGTTGTATGGAAGAATTAACAACCTTAGCAACTATCTGCCCACATGCCAAAGTCAATTGGTTGTGGTAAAAAAACAAAATGGCCAGTCTGAACTGTATTTGGGATGATGTATCAGGACAACTTTCTAGCAGCAAATTAATGCAATAGATTTGACATCAGTCACACTAGAAGGAGCTAATACCAACTAATGATAGCTGTGAAATGCAAGAGGTAAAATTATAATTAAATATTATGCTTTTTCACCATGCATAATAGCTGGAACTCTGGAATATAAGCTAAGGAAGATATCACATACTGAATTCATAGTTGAAACCTATGATCCACTAGTCAAGCCATCACACATGCCTTAAATGGCAAACTTAACCGTAGATATATTCTTGGTTATATAATTGGTAAATAAATGTGACCCGATATGAGAAAACCAGGCTATATGCTCCAAAATTGAAAATTGAGATTTATGGTTTTCGTAATTAAGCAATGTTTTTCCTACCTTTTGGTCCTTCTTCCATGTCATTTCACACATCTAGTGCTGAGTTATGCTTATTTATGCAACAAGAAGTCTAAACGAATGAAATTGAGTTGCAGCCATTTTTATCATTATATCTTGCATTATTTACATGGTACACAACAAAAAGAAAGGTCTGTAAATGACCTCTTTCAAGTTATTTTAGGGCAAACTTGGTATCAAATGAAAGGAAATTCTTTATACAATATATTTTTGGTATAATCTCAGTTTTGATAAGGTACCACTATCACAACTTTAAGAAGCCATATCTCCAATTGATAATGCCGCAGATAGCCTGGTTTTCTCATATTGGGTCACAAATAAGTGTTACATAGAGTTTATGTTTGTTAATAATATTATTTGTTCAGTGGTTGTTATTGTTGACAATAATAAGTTCTATTGTATCTAAAAGCCTTTCTATTTGGCTATGTACTGTTTGCTGTCCCTGCCACCATCCCCTTCTACTTCTTTGCCATGAGCTACCAAAATGCTGCCCCATTGCCACCTATCTCTTACGGTCCATTCTGGCCTTCCACTATCTCCTGATCCTCGGCCTTTTTCTTCTCCTCAGCCTCTTCCTCCCCCTGGTCCCCCTCCACAGCCACCTCTGTCATGGTCAGGCCCGTGCCCATCACCTCTGCCAGGGCCCCTGCCGTCACCTCTGCCACCACCTCCTCTCCCTGTTGCACCTCAACCACGACCTCCACGGTCAGCTCCCAATCCCCTCTGCTCCCCATCAGGATGCTCGTGACGCCTTGGTGGTGGTATGGGTGGTGGTGGTCTTCTCTCCTCGGGGTGGTAGGGGTGGTCTTACATCAACTGAAATAACTGGATTTGGAGATACAGGCTCAGAGATTGTCATCCTATTATATTAAAGATTTATATATAACTTAATTTTAATTATTACATCAATCATTTATATTTCATTACATCACTATTATCAAGATTGTCAAGTTGAGTGTTGGCTTCATTTTGATCTGCCATAGTAACTGACTTTAGTCTAGTAGTACTACTACTACTATTCAAATGAGTCACTGCAGCTGTATTAATTAATAATAAAGGAGCCAAATCAGCCAATAATAATAAAGGTGTCTATCAATTAAATAATAATTAAATCTGACCAATCAAAACACACCATGCCTTAATTGAAAATCTTTATAACTAGGCTACAAGAATTTTAAGATGCAGTTTCAATACTTTTCAAAGATGGAAACTTCTGAGCAAAGAGTACCTAAGAAGGGAATATTACCCCGATGAATGTTAGAGTCCACAAATCAAGAAAATGCACACACAACAGCATTGCCATACTAAAAGCAAAAGAGTAGTGACTCATTCTGGGTCATTAAGCAGCATGTACCACTACACCAACAGTAAAAAGAGGCGCATCGAGTATTATAAAGAAAAGAAACGGCAACAGAGATGAAAAGTGTATGATGTATTAATGATACACAATTATTAGCCTTATTGTCTAATGAAGATGTAGATGGTAGTGTTTATGTTTGTAGTAGATGTATGGCTTTTATTAAGAAAGGAAAAATCCCTCCATTTGCTACAATAAATAATATGCATATGTTGATAAAACACAATGGAACAAAGACTAATTTTAAGAGAGCAAGCCTTTATGAAGCTAATGGTGTTGCAATTGGGTCAAAGAGCATTGGCTGGCCAGACCATTAATTTTCCTGCAAATGTGTCTGAAGTATTTAATTCCTTTGCCTGTGGCACTGAATAGTGATGCACTTGTGTTAGTCAAGCCACCAAAAAGCACAGGCACTACAGTCTCTGTTCCAGCTGGTGATCAAACAGCCAGTACAAGTATTGGGCCTGAGAGTGCTAGAGCGATTACCAGTAGAAACGTGCTTGTGCTAACACAGCACTATCAAGCACATCTACTAGTACTAGAAACCTATTTGTAGTGATGAAGCGATTCGATGTTGATGTACTCAGGTGGGTAAAAGATAATAATTTATGTAGTCATTTTGAATATTGATGAATCTGTTATAGATAACAATGACTGTTCTGATAGTAATAATGAACCTGAGCAAAGTACTAGCATTGAGCCTCTCCAATTTGAATGTTCAGTAGTCAGAACAGATCATACACTACCAAATTTAAAGGCCATTGACTTTATTAGAAATGAATCATATAATAATCAAGTGCATCAGCTTCCTTGGGTAAGTGGCCAGCCAATAAATTTAAATGAAGATAATAGTGCAGAAGAAATGGCATTTCCATGTCTGTTTCTGAATTGAGTTAATGGTCTTCATACAGCAAGAGACCCACCAATAACATTTACTGATTATATTCAATCACGTTTACTTAATGCGGATAATCGCTGGTCTAGTAACATTCCATATATACTATGGAGCAAATTTACATGAAAAGATGAGATTACGTGATTCTGTATCAATCGCAATGCGAATGAGATCATCATCATTGGGTAGCACAGGATGTATCACAGCTGGAGAATTATTAAATGGAGATTTAAGTGAAAACTCAGACCTTTCAGAAAATTTATATGCATTAATGCGTAATATACATGGTTCCCAGCTTACTGAAATGAAGCAAAGCTTGATTTGTTTGCCATGTTTAGAACAATAGGTCCACCTACTTTCTTTATCACATTAAGTGCAGATTATATGAATTGGTTTGATTTAATGTGTACTTGCAAAATGTGATGGAGAGAATCTGAGTGATAATGACGTAAAAGAGCTGTCTACTTCAGAACGTAGAAGAATGCTAAGTAGCTACCCAGTGATAGTAGCACATCATTTCTCTCATCACTTTCAAGCTTTAATGAATCATATATATTAAATGGTGCTAGTAAGCCAATAAGTGAAATAAAAGACTACTTTTGGTGAGTTAAGTTTCAACGAAGAGGCTCACCTCATATATGTTGGCTATTGTGGGTAGAAGATGCACCAGATATTAAGAAAGTAAAAGGTAGAAGGAAAGCTACATGTTTCA